>NC_064859.1:85942662-86120162 GCF_024139225.1 Suncus etruscus
GGCAAATATTATTCTCAATAGAGAAAAACTAAAAGCCTTCCCTCTAAATTCTGGTACCAAACAAGTTTGCACTCTCTCACTACTCCTATTCAAGATAGTACTGGAAGTACTTGCTATAGCAATTAGGCAAGAAAAAGATATCAAGGGAGTCCAGATAGGAAAGGAAGAAGTCAAGCTCTCACTGTTCATGACATGATACTAAGAAAACCATAAAGACTCTATCAAAAAGCTTTTGGAAACAATAGATGCAAATAGCAATGTAGCAGGCTATAAAATTAATACACAGAAATCAATGGTCTTTTTATACATCAATAATGATAGGGAAGAAATGGACATTAAGAAAACAACCCCATTCACATTAGTGTCACACAAACTCAAATACTTTGGAGTCAACTTGACTAAAGATGTGAAGGACCTATACAAAGAAAACTATAAAACCCTTCTACAAGAAATAAGAGAAGACACATGAAAATGGAAATCCATACCTTGCTCTTGGATTGGCAGGATTAACATCATTAAAATGTCAATACTCCCCAAAGCATTGTACAAATTTAATGTGATCCCTCTAAAGATACCCATGACATTTTTCAAAGAAGTGGATCAAACACTTCTGAAATTTATTTGGAACAATAAACATCCACGAATAGCTAAGGCAATACTTGGGAAAAGGAATATGGGAGGTATTACTTTTCCCAACTTTAAACTGTATTACAAAGAAATAGTTATCAAAACAGCATGTACTGAAATAAAGACAGACCCTAAAATCAGTGGAATAGGCTTGAGTACTCAGAGAATGTTCCCCAGACATACTGTCACCTAATTTTTGATGAAGGAGCAAGAAATCCTAAATGGAACAGGGAAGGCCTCATCAATAAGTGATGTTTGCAAACTGGTTAGCCACTTGTAAAAAAGTGAACTTGGACTTCCAGCTAACACCATGTACAAAGGTAAAATCCAAATGGATTAAATACCTAGATATAAGACCTGAAACCATAAAGTATATAGAACAACATGGAGGTGAAATGCTCCATGACATTGAGACTAAAGGTATCTTTAAGGAGGAAATAGCACTCTCTAAACAAGTGAAAGCAGAAATAAACAGATGGCACTATATTAAGCTAAGAAGCTTCTGCACCTGAAAGGAAATAGTGCCCAGAATACAAAAGCCACCCACTGAGTGGGAGAAACTATTCACCCAATACCCATCAGGTAAGGGGCTAATATCCAAAATATAAAAGGCACTGACAGAACTTTACAAGAAAAAAATCATCTAGCCCCATCAAAAATGGGGAGAAGAAATGAAAACGTTGACAAAAAAGAAATAAAAATGTCTAAAAGGCACATGAAAAATGCTCCACATCACTAATCATCAGGGAGATGCGAATCAAAACAACTATGAGGTACCATATCATGCCACAGAAATTGGCACACATCAGAAAGAATGAGAACAAGCAGTGCTGGCGGGGATGTGGAGAGAAAGGAACTCTTATTCACTACTGGTGGGAATGCTGTCTAGTCCATCCTTTATGGAAAGTGGTATGGAGATTCCTCCAAAAGCTGGAGGTTGAGCTCTCATATGATCCAGCTATACCATTCCTAGGGATATGCCCTAGGAATACAAAAATACAATACAAAAATCCCTTACTTACACCTATATTCATTGCAGTGCTGTTTACAATAGCTGGACTCTGGAAACAGCCTATATGCCCCTCAATAGATTAATGGCTAAAGAAACTGTGGTACATATATATACAATGGAATATTATGCAGCCGTCATAAGAGATAAAGTTATGAAATTTCCCCAAACATGGATGTACATGGAATCTATTATGCTGAGTGAAATAAGATAGAGGGAGAGAGATAAACACAGAATGGTCTTACTCATCTATGGGTTTTGAGAAAAATAAAATACATTTGTGTAATAATTCTCAGAGACAAAATAGAGGAGGACTGGAAGGTCCAGCTCACTACATGAAGCTCACCACAGAGAGTAGTGGGTGCAGTCACAGAAATAATTACACTGAGAACCATCATAACAAAATGTGACTGAATGAGGGAAGTAGAAAACCTGTCTAAAATACAGGCTGGTGTGGGGTAGGGAGGAGGGACACTTGGGACATTGGTGATGGAAATATATAAAAAAAGATTGTAGAGAAATACTAAAAATAAAATAATCATAATAAATAGAAAGAAATTCTGTAGCTTACAATACTGTTAATAATGATTTCTTTCTTAGGCCCACAATTCCAATGGCATGTCCATTAACACCTATACCCATTTCCCTCCTGCAAAGACTTCAAACTCTACCCTTGCAAGTCCTCTATCCCACCAACTCAAAGTTGAGGATTAGATCTCCCTTCTGCTGCCTTTGGACCTTCTTATGTCAAGTTATTATTCTAAAACAACCGGAAGAAAAACAAGAGGTAGAAAAAGAGATTGAAATAGAGGGAGGAGAGAACAATGAAGAGTTGTAGAGTCTTCCTCGAAGCCTGTGAACAACTCACTTATTGACCACGTGACTGAGAGCATAGAGGGTGGCCCGGCTCTGCTGCTCCTTGACTGTGGCAAAGATCTCCCTCAGTGTTTGGGCTGAAGGCTCTGGGATCAGGGCCACCAGGTAGGTCGCGATGTCTATCAGAAGGGGATTGGCTTTCTCACTGCGCAGCCACTGGATAATGTGAGTGTAACAGGGGGACTGTCCACACTGAATCAAGGCTTGTACAGTGATGGGGCTGTGAAGAGAAGGGCAGAGAAAGTCATACAGATTGCCTTGAGGGCACCTCAAATACTGTCTAACAGAAGGTTTTTTTTCCATCTTTTATCTCATGGATGGGGGAACACCCAGCAGGATTACTCCTTGGTCAGTCTTCAGGGATCACTCCTGGAGGTTTTTGGGGAACCATATGAGATGCTGGGGGTTGAACACAGGTCTGCAGCATGCCAGGCAAACAGCTTACCCATTTACTATACTATCTTTCTGGCCCATATTCAATCTTCTTATATTTTGGGACTGGCACCTGTCATACACCCAGTGTACAGACAGTAGTTATTACCAAGTTATGCAGTAGAACAGTGGTTTTCAATCTTTCTACACCTAGGAATTGTCACATCAATTCTGTAAACACTAGAGATTCCTTCATACCTCCATCTCCTGGGCAAGAGTTCCATTGTCCAGGGGTTTTCAGTACTGCAGGTTTTCAATCTCTACTCTATGGACTGGAATTCCCTCTCAAAGGAGTACCCACAGTTCCCCCTTTTTCATTATCTAAATCGAACTGATTTTCCAAAATTGGGATCAGAGAACCAGAACACCTTTTTAGGTACATTTTCCATCAGAGAAGTCACTTGGGGAAAAGTGTGAAGAACTCATCTCTATAGGATTCATCACTGCAGAGGAACTTTGGTGCTGTCATTTGGGCAGAACATAGATCCTACCAGGCAAATATTGGCATGATATCATGCCAGTCCTCCTTTAGGATGGACTCAGAACTTTCTCAGAACTTTTTCTTTCTCAAAACTTCTTTGTAGCATTTAGAGTTAGAGCCTTGATGCAAAAAGAAATCACAGCAAGTTGTATTATTTCTTTGAATTCTCATTCCACTAGCTTAAGACTTTCAGAGGGTGCAGACTTCTATTTCTCTCAAACTTTCCAGAGTACTCACAGTAGAGTTAAGAAATAAAGATGCTCATTAAAATACTCCTATTTGAATACACAAATGCACATCTGCCTTGAGAGGTGTATATCTCTGTGTTGTTCATGAACCTGGAGGCTCCCTAGCTGATGTTTTTATACAAAATATGAACATTACATTAACAGTGGTCCCTGAGATGCTCCAATGGGCCATGGTTCGAAAGTTCAGCCAGCTGCCATATGGATCAGGAAAGAAGGATCTATAAGTGATAGAGAAATACCTGGACACCTGCATCAGCTTGGGCAAGAGGGCAGAGATTGTCTTGTCATCAAGGCCTCTCAACTCCGTGACCAGTTGGTTGAAGAGGCGAGCTCGCAGGGAATTCTGCTCAGTGACATGCAGGGTCTGCAAGTCCTGGAGAGTCTTCACAATGGCCTCAGCCTCCTTTGGTGGTGATGTGGACTTGGTGCTTTCAAAGGCCAGCCCCACCTCCTCAGAACCTGCAAAAGGAAAGTGGCTACTTTTGCATCTTAACCACCTTGCTCTCTAGAACTGGAAATCAAGGTAGCAACAGTAAAGAGGAACAGAGAAGAAAACTGGGTTTTGATACCTATTATGTAGCTGTGTTCATGTGTATTTATTTATTTATTTATTTATTTATTTATTTATTTATTTATTTATTGGTTTTGGGGCCACATACAGTTGTACTCATGGGTTACTTCTGTCTCTGTGCCCAGAAATCGCTCCTGGCAGGTACAGGGGACCAAATGGGATGCTGGGATTCGAACCACCATTGGTTCTGGATCAGCCACTTGCTAAGAAAACGCCCTACCACTGTACTATCTCTCCTGCTCATTTACATGGATGTAAACTATCATATAGGTCAATATAGCATTGCGACATTGCAATTTGAAGATCAGGGAACAAATCCTCAGAGATGAGCAATCCACCTGGCCTGGGAGTAGGTTTAGTCAACATGGCAGTGTGGTGCAAGTACTCAAAGTTTCTATCTGGGGAACATTTAACACCTCCTCTTAGAATTTGTGACTCAGACTTGTGATGTAAGCACTACTATTTCTCTCTCTCTTTTTCTCTCTCTCTCTCTCTTCTTCCTGCTCTCTTATAGATACATAAGTACACATCACTATCACCTGAAATACAGGTTGTTGAGGATAATGAGATCAGCAAATCAAAATATTTAAAGACAGATTCCCATTTAATAACCATAGGTTTGTGGAAACTGGGGCTTTAAGTGTCTAGAGATTAATTGGTTGAAGCAAGCAAAAATTAAGTTACTATATAGCTTGTCTTACAAAAGATCACCAAACTCAATATGTGAAAATACATCTAATAAAAATATTCTCTTTTCATTTATTCACTCTCCAACCAACCAACCAACCAACAAACTCAATATGTGAAAATACGTCTAATAAAAATATTCTATTTTCATTTATTCACTCTCCAACCTGTTTACCCCCATTTAATTGTTGCAGGTGTTTACAGAATATCCTGGCAACTTCAGGCTCAAGTCAAAAACCAGGTATCCCCTTGTGCATTCCATTCCATAGAGTACATTGACATCTATCTACACTCACTCAGACTGAGATACTGTAGACATGCCATCATGAGCCTAACATGAACATCCATAGAGCAGAAGCCAAATAACTCAGAGTAAACTCATGCAGACTCAAGAAGGAAATGCAAACCTCATACAGACATCTCAGCTGGATTAGATGTACTTTTTTTTTCATCTAGATGAAAAGGCATTGAAAGCAATACTGGTTCTTAATATTTCATTTTCTTTCAACCACAAGAAAAATGTAGGTACAAATGCATATAGCTGTCTGAAGTCCTTTCAGCCTTTAAAGACCAATTCCATTTACCAGTGGTAATTTCCCAGCTCCCTTCCTTGTGAAGACCCAAAACTTTGCACAGGGCATGAGGTTGTTGGGAGCCAATCTAAAGGCAAAAGAAGAAAGCCAACATCCTACTTGAAGACATCTTAGAAACTTTTCTCTGCTGTTTGACATTCTGAAATGAATAGGCTTTTTCACCAGGGTAGCTCAGAACCAATACAGCAGAACTCATTCACCTCATTAGTCAGCGGACATCCTAAAGGGTCTGCCAAGAAACAGTGATGCAAGGAACCAGAAAAGCTTTGCCTTGGGTGGGTTTTTAATTCCCAGCATTACACGGGCATAAAGTCTTACCATCATCAAAGAAGCGGCTATTGATCTTAGGTGTGTCTTCAAGTTTCAAAGTCTGTGTAACCTGTGCCATCATCCCATATTTATTCCTGGTCACAAGAGAAGTATATCATGATCAGTATGGCCACATACCAACCCTCCCTGTCCCAAGTACAGTTTTCATGTTGAATGTTTACCCCAGTTTTATCTCTACACAATCCTGTGCTCCCAGCAAAGTACTGTGAAGTCCAGCCATCCTTGATCTCATTAAAGAACAACGTTGACCTCCTTCTGATCATCGCAGCTGTCCTTCTATCAGGAAAAGCAGGTACCTTAACACTATCTTCCAGGATCTAGTGTCCAGAGAATTTAGATCCTGCCTTTGGATGTTTGGACCACACTCTGTGGTGTTCAGAGATCACACTTGGTTCTGTGCCCAGGGTTCACCCTCAGTGGAATTCAGGAACCATCTGATGTGCCTGGGATCATACTCAGATTGGCTGTATGCCAGACAAGTGTATTACTTGTCTTATTATTTATTGCTCTGGTCTCTAGAATTTAGATTCTCAAATCTCCAGTCCAGATCCCAAATCTTCCCTAGCTAGAACAACTTTCACTGAGCTGCAGATCTTGATCTACTGCTCTTCAAGTAGGGACCTTGGGCATCTTTTATTAGTCTCATTGTTTTGCATGCCTAAGATTTTCCTGCACTTAAAAAAAAGGTGTGAGGACAAACTCTGCTTTTGTACTTTTATGGTACCCATCCAGAGAAACAATTGTTCTCATCCAGGCTCAGCCTCGCCAAAAATAGGGCACTTGAGAAGCATTTGACTTCTCTAGAAATTGAATACCCTGTTAAGTCAGGGGTGCTGTGGCAACCTACTTGTCAAAGAAAGGCCTGAGTTGGTGTTGTTCCTTGCAGGTGGCTTCTGACACATGTTTCCTCTTGGGGTCCAGGGTGTACTGACAGGACTGGTTGCTGCTGATCAGAGTTGACAAGGGGCGGCTCTGTGAATGAGATGGGGCAGGGGAACATTTGAGCAGATCTGGGTGTAAGATCTCAGTTTTTATGTCATTGGCACTTATCTAGAAGGAAGAAGTAGGGAGGTGATAATCTCCCGCTAAAGAAAATCAGGAAAATAAGGAAATGTCACACTTAGACAAGGGGATACCACAAGTTGGCACACCAAAGCTGAATAAATATATAGACTTTTTCTTCCACCCAATAGACAGCTTGTCCTGCCCAAGTATAGGTCTGGTATACTGCACATCTCTGTAATGACTCCTGTTGATCCTTTACACACTGCAACTCTCTAAGTTGAACTTCATCGCCTTGATGCCTACCTCTTCTATTTACACATCACATTCATCTTTCTTGTTCATGTGATACATTTTACATGAAACTTGGCCACGAGACTCACTAATGTTGTGTCCCCCCCACCAATTTCTTCTCATTGGCTCTCTAATAGCTCTTCCCAACTAGTTATGTCTATAGCGCTTTCTCTTTTCTTTGGGGTTCAGGGTGCTTGTCTGCACTGCTTGATTTTATCAGTTTATTGTGATATGCAGTAACTATCTTTTATTAGCAGGCATCCAAACCCTTTTCTTGCAGAAGATTGTAAGCACCCAGGGGTCAGTGTGGGGGGAAGGTCCATGGTTTATCTGTCCCTGTCCTTTGTCCATGTTTCCAAGAGCAAGTCTAAACAAACAGGAACTGCTCATAAAAGCCACATAAGCCAGGACTTTGGCCTATTCTGATTGTCATTTCTGTGGTTATCGAGTTCTCTGTGTACAGCCCAAAGATGAAGTCCTGGGATATGTCCAAGTATGACAGTGATTGTTCAGAGATTGATGTTTACTGAGACAAGCTGTGACTCATGTTCCAGGAGGTTCTAAAAGAAAAAAATTGGTCAGTTGTGAGGGAGTAAGGCTGGCAGGAGATAGGGGGGCTGGTATAGGCCAGGATGGCTCATGGGAGAAGGACATGATAAGAAAAGATAGGACATGAAGGAAGGTGGAGAGGCAAAAATAAACAGGCCCTGGGACTTCTGAGCCTAAAGTTCAGAGCTGCAGATGCTCAGTCCTGGCACAGAGAGACCAATGGGGGCTTGGAGACTCTGTAAGGACTCCCAGTGTCTTCCTGGATAAAATCAGTCATTCCCCTAGAGTGATAGAAGATTGGAATTATGATGGAATGGCAGCAAAAAGACAGGATTTTGGACTGGAGGCCAGGAACCTAGTCTTGTCATAACCCCATCAGCTGTAGGACAGTTGGCCTTGACCACTTTTCCCATGACCTAGTCTGGTTATCATGTCTCTAAGAAACTGAACACTCCTTCTTTTGAATCCTGCTAGCTCTAATCTTTCAGGTTTGTTTCTGTTTGGCATCTCCCAAGCTGTATTCATGAGGCCTGAGAGCCACCCTGAGGCCAATTTGGTAATTTTCAGTCAAATTGGCCAGAAGATCAAAGTAAAGATCTCAGATGTAGTACTACTTAGGGATTACTCCAGCCAGCCCAGTTGAACTTGGTGGTCTTCAGGGATGCCCCTGTGGTACTCTTGGGTTCATGTGGTGCAAGGGATGAAACTGGGGTGAGTAGCAATCAGGCATAATCCTTAATTCTGTTCTATCTCTCTGGCTCCAACCTTTTGGTTTTATTATGGCTGTTGTTGAGTCACACCTAGTAGTGTGCAGAGTTTACTCCAGGCTGCATGCTCCGGGATTATTCCTGGCTTAGGGGTGCTGAGGAAAACATATGGGTTGCAAGGAATCAAATCAGCCTTGGCTAAATGCCAAGGCAAGTGTCTTAAACATACACCTTCACCCTGTCCTAGCTCTCTGGATGCCAACTTTCTCATTGGTAATAACAGAGGCTCCTTGCTCAGGTTTACATCAGTGCTGAAATATAACGTACCAGGCCTTGGATCAAAGCAAGTGGGCTGACTCTGGTGCTCACGGGCCTGAAGTGTTCACAGTTCTCCAGGTTTCTTTCGATGGATATTTCAGTGGCGACATTTCCCTTCCTTGTGTTGACTGTAAAATCACTGGAGCAGTTTCCATACACAGTGTCCTAGGGGAGCAGGAGACACCATGACTACATTAAAGGCAAACACCCCACTCTCAGGGATGTAGGGAGTGAAGAAGGATGCTAGAAGACAGGCAGGAACATAACAGATGGTGGTGAGGGGAACCATCATCATGTGAAGAGCATGTGCTAGCAGGAACTGGTGTGAGGAAGCCACTATGGCTGGTCTGGTTCTGAGTCTCATGGCCTAAGCAACTTTGGGTGAGGAATCTGTGCTCTTACCCCACCATTTCCCCCAAATCCTAGAGTTTTGCCTTAGCTTAGGCCTTCCAAATAAGAAACTATTCAGTCATGACCCATGACACATGTCTGCTTAGTGGACTCATCTTTCAAGGAGAAGGTATGGTCCTAGGACTGTTCTTATCTGTGTACCAGGTTCTTACCAGAAACAGCACGTGTGTGTCTTCTTCTGTCTCCATGGGCACCAGGAGGGAAGAAATGATGCCTCTCTTGATGTTCAGGATGTGTTTTGGTTCATCCTTCTCTGGATAAAGCACAGCTTGCTTCCCTTCACGAACGGTTAGCCTGAGCTCATACCTGCCCAAAGAGAGGTGGTCAGGGGCAGGTTCATTCCCCAGTGACAACCTTAGAAGGAAGCTGGGCCTTTAGTCTTCTTTGCATCTATTGGCCAAGACATGGGGCAGGGGTGGGACAACTCCTGGTATTCAGCCAATTGGGCTGGACAGACCACTTCTGAGGTCCAGTGATGGGGGATGTGTAGTGCAGGGGATCATAATCAGGTTTCCCCTTCATGCAAGGCATGGAGCCAATCCAGACCCCTGAGCTATTGCGTTGGCCTTATTGTTCTTCTTTTTTCCTCATTTATTAATACATATGTGCAGGTAAATGAAAATGCATATGCTTTGAACCTTTGCACTGGGCTTCCCCATTGCCTCACTCTTCTTTCACTCCTATCTCTGCTTTCAGCCTTCCTGGGTACAATAATCAGCAAGACATTCCACTTGTCCTTCCTCACCCAGAAAATCAGATTGAGATGGGTTTGAGGTAAACAGGCACAGGTAAAGATGCCATCACTGAATTGCATAGAACTACATACTGTCCCCACATCTGGCTTTCCTCCATGATACTCGTGGTATATATTTGGTATAATTCTCACCCTAAAGTTCCAAGACTTATTTGAACTAGTGTCTCTTTTCATAAAAAAATATTCCTTTATACCTCCAGGAAATCTATCTTCTTTATATAAACAAAAAAAAGCAGAAATTGCATGCCCTCCATGATATCTAAATTACTACCACACCCCTTATCATACCAGCCAATCAGGGGGAGTGGCTACTGCCTATTTTGGAAAACAGGTTCTAATGAATTTTTTTAAATGCACCTATTATTTTGTTCTTTTTGGTGGGTAGCCACACCCAGCGATGCTCACGGGTTACTATTGATTGCACTCAGGAATTACTCCTGGCAGTGCTCAGGGAACCAGTGTGCAAGGCCAAGGCCTTATCTGCTGTACTATTGCTTCCACCCCTAACATTCTCTTCTATGGTTATACTCAGCCGTTTGCTATCCCCCTACCCATGCCATTCAGCCATTCATCAATTTCTCTTTCATCTCTCCACACAAACAATGCTAAAGACAAACATCTTAACACATTACTCTTGTCATGGGCTAAACTCCCAGATTGACAACGCTTTGTGAAACACTCTGTTCTGTGTAGACTCTCTTGTGTCCATCAATTCTGTGTGTTGAGGCTAGTCATAGACTAACTTCTATTGAAAAGAACTACTGCAACTTTTGGTAGCCTTATGAGTGAGAGGTGACACATGTCTGTTCTATGAATTGCATCAATCTATGAATTGGACAAACATTTCCTAGTGAACTTGAGTCTCTTTTCAAACAGCAGCTGGGTATTCACCCCTTTCATCCCATGTTCGGGCATATCTGAAGCTTGATTTTGCTCTCAGGGTACTTTCCAAATGTCTCTAAAATCTGAGGGAGTACAAGGAGAACTGGCACATCTGCCCCAACTCCCTACTCTCTTAGAAAATTACAGAATCTGAGCTGCAGGTTTGCAGTGCCTTGAAATTGTCAGGGGAAGGAGTTCCTGTTGTTTGTGGGGGAGAAAGAATCACCCAGTAACCACTGCTCCTTCCTGGTCCTACAGCCCACTTTCGTAATCTGCCACTTAGTTTTGGGGTGAAATGAGGGGGCTGCTGAGAACACCAAAGGCCCTCTCTGCACAGAAGAGACTAGCAGCTGAATTATTCCTCTAGAAACCTGAACGAAGCGCAGGAAGAGTTTCTGCTCCATCCACAGCAACTTTAATTTACTTCGTCACTACAATGACTTGCATTTACTTAGGACACTATAACATGGAGGTGAGGCAGGGTGACATTCAACATGATCAACAACTGCTACCAAGGTCAGCATACATGGACACTGGCTGCCAGACATGAGGCAGATAGGATATAGGAAAGGTCTGACCACCGTGAACAGGACATCTCTGGTTGAGCCTGGCCTTCCACTGAGACATCCTACACTGCTATGGCGAACACAGCAAGTTGCCAGAGACCCTACCTGAAGACCACTGGGCATGAATCCTGTTTGATTTTCTGCACAGGAACTCATAATGCAAACAAATATCTCAGCTACATGGAGTGGAGAAGCTCAAACTGCAGATATTTAGACACAGTTAAGTGACTATTGGGGGAATCTCCTAGAAGAGGGGTGCTAATGCATTGCTTTTGGTTGTTATAAATCTCAGGGCCTGCGCACAGTAGGTAGAGCATTTACCTTGCATGTGGCTGACCCAGGCTTGATATAGAGCACCCCATATGGTCCTCTAAGCTTTCCAGGTATAATTTCTGAGCACAGAGCCAGGGTTAATCCCTGAGTGACTCTGGGCATGGCCCAAAATATATAAAAAAATAAAATAGCACCCACCCCAAACCCTTGCAATTCTCTGATCTATATTGAAAAGAGAATCAATTACATAAAACTACATCCATGGACATGTATATTCACGCCACAGGGAAATCACTCATTCTTAGACACAGACACGCAAACACACACAAACTCATAGTGCAGTGGAGCTAAACTCCCAGCTCACAGATTCATGCCAGAGTACCCAGTGCTGCTCAGAGCTCGGGCCGTACTTGGACATGGCGGCAGCAAACTCTTCAGAGTTTTTGGTCTTCTTCAGCAAGGTCTTGCCGTCCAGATCGAAGCCATATGCCTCCTCCAGCGTGCACTGGCTTATCTTCAGGATGAAGTTACAAAGCTGTGGGACCTCTAGTTCGACCTGAGAGGGAAAGATGATCATCATGAAGATGTTTCAGCAACATTGTGAGACCTTTCCCACGCTCAGGGTTTGTTTTCAATTGGAAAACCCAGGGAGGTGCTGTTGGGAGCTTTACTGCATCATTTGTTTTACAGCATCGCATGCGTGTCCTTGACAAGCTCCCTGATCCCTCCATGAAGGACAAAGAGTTTGATTTTTGCTCTTTCTTATGTTCTGGGATACCAAGTTCTTTAACTTCAACATATAAAAAAAGGTATCTTTTTTTTTTTTTTTACTCAATTCCCAAGTCATCTCATTTAACTCTAGAGAAGAAAGTTTGATTAAAAGACAAGAAGGGAGTGAAAATTAAGAGGAAAAAAAAAAAACCCAAAGAGCAGGAGTGGGGCAATCATTGATTTCAACAGCACCAAAAATAAATGACTGTCTGTACTATTGAGATGGGTCAGAGAAGCATATTAGCTGGAGTTCAAATAGATCCCTGGTTGTCTTCCAACCCTGGTTAAAGAATCTTCTGGAAGGTTGGAGATGATCTGTATTTGTGCTATCTGATATGGTGGCCAAAAGCCACAGGTGACTATTAGGCACTTGAAATGCTATCAATATGACTTAAAAATGGAATGAAAACCATATTTATGAAGCTGAAAGCAAAGCACAAAGCTCTAGAAACAAAAGGGAACTTAGGCTGATTGTCACATGAGCCCCAAAGCAGTTTCAGATTTGTTTTATCTGAGCAAGGACAAAGGAAAAAGATTCCATAAAGATCACAAATTTATTTGAAAAATAAAAACTCAGTTTTCTTCCTCTCTTCTTTCCTTCCTCTCTCTTCCTCCTTCCTTTCCTCCCTTTCTCCTCCCCTTCCTCCCTCCACATCTCTCCTTTAATTACTTTATTTGAAAATTCTTCCTTCCTTCCTTCCTTCCTTCCTTCCTTCCTTCCTTCCTTCCTTCCTTCCTTCCTTCCTTCCTTCCTTCCTTCCTTCCTTCCTTCCTTCCTTCCTTCCTTCCTTTCTTTCTTTCTTTCTTTCTTTCTTTTCTTCTTTTTTCTTCTGCTTGACTTTAATGATAAAACCCACCATCCAGAGTTCTTTCCTGAAATACCTACTTATATTTCTTTCTAGGATCATCTCTCATGTTAGGTCTGTCTCCCTCCAGAGCTGTTATTCTTAGAAGTTCGTGGTAAACAGGTTGCCTAGGTTTTCTGTGGCAGAGGAGTCTGCAAAGTGGAGGGCTTTCAAACTGAGTGCTGTCCCAGCTCTGGGAAAGGATAATAATTCTGGTTCCTTCCAGTAGGAGCTGACTTTGTTCAGCCCCAGAGTCCCTGTTGCTTCAAAACCTCTCTCCTCTCTTACCTTGCAGTTGATCTTGGTGGTGCTTCTTGAATCAGCAGTCCCAGGGAATTCACTGGAACCTTCCGCCTCATAGGTGTAGACATACTTCCTGAGGTGTTTGAAGCGAGTAGTGTCTTCTAAAATGAGAAAATGAAGTCAACCAATAAGGCAGAAATAACTCCCCCAAGACATTCAGTTCTGGGCCAAGAGGAGCAGTGGCATAGATAATTAAAAAAAAAAAAGCGAAGTAAACCCAAATTATTTTAAGCTCCTGAATTATACTTAATTTTCCCGTCTAGAGTTTAGCTTCTCGGTTATACTTTTGTTGAGGAAAATGTTTAACTTAACTTGCATTCTTTGACTATATCACCTGAGCTACAACAAATAGAAGGCCAAATAATGAGAGTCCAAAAATCTATAGGTGGGGGCTAGAACAATAGCACAGCGGGTAGGGCATTTGCCTTGCACATTGCTGACTGGATTTGTAGCTCTGGCATCCAATATGGTACCCTGAGCCTGACAAGAGTGATTTCACAAGTGCAGAGTCTAAAGTAACTTCTTAGTACTGCTGGGTATGGCCCCAAAACAAAACAACAACAAAATATCCGTAGATGGGACTAGCATATTAAGAATGGACAGCAAAGTAGGATGTTTGCCTTGTACTGGCAGATCTGGGTTTAATCCCTGGCACCACATACGGTCCCATGAGCCAGCCAGGAGTAATTCCAGAATGAAAAATCAGAAGTAACCCCTGAGCATCACCGGGTGTGGCCCCCAAACCAATATAAGACCAAAACTAAACCTAAAGAAGTTCTAAGACTGTTATTTCAGATGTCTCTGCAGCTAGCAAAATACAAGAGTCATGTGAATATTTTGCTATCATATCTCTGGGGCATTTTTTAAATTAATTATCTGTGGTATCTGGTTGTCTTAAGGAGCCTTCCAGAAAGAATTTCTGGAAATGTCTGCTGTACTTGAATCTCCCAGCCGCTTTTGAGAAATAATCTTTGGTACCTGAGCCCAGAGGCAGTGATGCCAGTTGAACACAAGATGGCGGTGCTGCTCCACCACAACCAGCCTCCCACCTTGGCAAGGATTCCCAGGTACCAGCCTCTGATCCCGGGCCAGGTAAATAGAAAAGGGGTTAGGGGTCTGGATTTCTGCACAGGGACTAATGTCAGCATTTCCTCACTCTCTTGCTTTTCAATTAGTCAATTATTAACCATTAATAAATAGGATGGCGGTGTCTCTTTAGAGAACAGAGCCCTCCAAAGAACTGTTCTTGGGGGGTTCAGAGCAGTACACACCAATCCCAACATCACATTATGTTTGAGAACAGAGGGGCTGCTCTGGTGTGTGTGTCTGTCTGTCTCTTTGTCTGTCTGTCTGTCTGTCTGTCTGTCTGTCTGTCTGTCTGTCTGACTGTCTGTCTGTCTGCCTAAGGACCCTTTCAGTCCCTACCCCCTCCATTCCCACCCCCTGTGGGGAATTTGCCTTACTTGGGCAGCTCGGGCTGACATTTCCCAGCACTTCTTCTGTAAGAAAAGAAAAAGCAATTTCCTTCAATTCCCTTCCAAATTTCCCCCAATTTCCAAATTTCCCAATTTCCCCCAATTTCCTCCCCCTTACAAGATCTGCACAGGGTGCTTTTCTCTTGCAGGATGGTAGGCACCCAGTGCTTCCCCGGTACCCCCAATATGGGACAGCTTTGTCCCCGCTATGATGTCCCCATTCGCCCTCAGCTCCAGGCCCAGGTTGTCCCAATCCCGGGCTTTTCGTTTGCAAGAGCTTGAATCCTCCCAGCCCCGGTGTGGACTGTCCCCCAAACCCTTCCCGTGCCCCACACTCACGGGCCCAAGTGCAGGCCACTAGCAGCAGCAGCAGCACTGGCAGCCGCACCGCGGGCCTCGGCGCACCCATGGCCGAGAGGACCGGCGGAGGCTCGGTCCCTGTGCCCGGGCTGGCTGGTGTTGGTGTCCCTCGCTGCTCCTTCCAAGCCGGCACCCACTTCTGGCAGCTCGGGACTGTGCTGCTGGCACTCCGATCCTCTTTATAAGGGGCGGCGGGTTCAGAGCGCACAGCTAGTTGCAAAAGGTTCAAAGGGCGGCGGCCCAGGTTTGTTTGCATTTCCAAGCTAGAGACCTGGGGAGCCTCGATGAGGGCCCCGGGCTCAGCTGGGACCCAGACACCGATGGCCAGAGGTGGGAGGTCTCAGGAAAACTCCTGGGGACAGTAGCCCCAAGACCCCTACCCAGCTCCTATCTGTAGAAGATAATGATTTGGGGCACATGGGCCAACTACCCTTGGTCCCCGCAGCATTGCCTTCCAAGACACCCTGCTTAGCTCTGTTGGGCTGAGATGTTCCCTTGCTGTTTTGCGCGTGGACTTTGCCTGTGCTTGGGAGCCCCTAATCCCCACAAATTCTTGTGATAAGGATTGTCCTGGGGGAGGCCCTGGACTCCCCTCCCCTTCTTCAAGGAACAGGGACAAGGGAAAAAGAGGGACTCTGAGGGGTGAATGGCTTCTTTCTTTACTTGATGCACCTTCCTTGGATCAGCTGTGTTTTGTGTGTGTGTGTGTGTGTGTGTGTGTGTGTGTGTGTGTGTGTGTGTGTGTGCCAGTGTCTGGAGAAGACCACCTTGGCTGGTATTCTGGGGGAAACAGAAATGGCTCCAGGATGTTTGAGCCCCAATGAGAAGAGGAGACCGCAGACACAACCTCCCTGCAAGGATGGATGTGGGGTTTCTCCTGCTTCTTTTCTTCCAGGTGTGTGTCCATTTCCCTCTCAGGAAACATCCACCAGACACTTTGTGAATCCCAGACACTTTAGGTATCCCAGCACCCCTCATATGACTAAACTAGAAACACTGGGAAAGGCAGGCTAGGTTTGGCTTTGAGGTAGCAGGTAGAGATGTTTTAGGCTGACTGTGCATCTTCAGTTTGGTTGGGGGAGTCTTGGAAGCTGGGGGTGCTGAGAGAAAACTGTGGCTGAACCTCAAAGGCAGGACAAGAACAGTCCTAAACTGTGTGGGCATCTCCACTGGAGAGTGGAAGAAGGCATTGGGAGCAGAGAGGATGCTCAGGCCATGGCAAGGGGCTGTGGACTGACTGGTGCTGGAGGGAGGCCCAGGAGGAATGATATTTGATTGTCAGCTCGTTTATTGGGTAAAATGCAGAGCAGACAGAATTTGTGAAGTCACTCGGCTCCTGAGGCTACCGGATGGATTATGGATCATTCAGAAAGGTTGTTCCTGATCTAGTAATAATTGAAGCTGAAAATCCCACTTTGCTTGGAGGATCCTCACACTCAAATACTGGCTTTGAGCCCAAATCTTTCTCCTCCATCCTATTCCTCCTCAGTTACTCACTACAGTTTCACCTGGAACTTCCTGGTGGACAGAAAACTCCCTTTCATGACCACTGTCACCCAGCATGCTAACTTTGGTTCCTAGTGGTGTTGACTTTAGAGGCCATAATCCAAGGCTGCCAGTACCTACACCACAGAATTGTTAAGAGTCTTGAAAGAACCATTGTTTTGAAGCTCCACTTCTCTCAGCATTGTACTGGAATAGTTTTTTATTTTTATTGTTTTGTTTTGGGGACCACATCTGGCAGCGCTCAGGAGTTACTCCTGGTTCTGTGCTCAGAAATCGCTCCCAGCAGACTGGGGGATCATATGGGATGCTGTGTGTTGAACCTGGGACTGTCCTGGGTTGTCTGTGTGCAAAGTAAATGCCCTACCTCTGTGTTATCTCTCTGGCCACTGTTTATGGCCACATAACACTGGAACTGTTTTATGTGAACTGATAGTCTGTGGGAAAAATATGTTCCTAATGCTTTAGGGTATGGTCTAGTTCTCTGGGTGTACAGTTTAAGAGACTAGTGTATTCAAATAGGTATCTAGAAGTGAAGCAAAGAATGTTGCTTTGGTTGACAAGCACAATCCAGGTATTACCTGTTGACAAAGGATAGGTGAAGAACTGTCAGCAGTGAATCTCCTTCTTAGAATTTGGAACTCAAACATGAGGTGATCATGTGGGGGCCAGGAAAGTTTGTGGAATACTTGGGCATCCCAGGAAACTGTGCCTCTCAAATAGAGGAGAGCTGATGAATTGGAGGAATGGAAACCAACTTCTCTTTTTCATTCTTATTTCTTTTGAAAGTCACCCAGCTCTAGGCTTCAGGACTCAACCTCTGACAAGCTCAGTGGCCTCAGGAGCACAGATGTTGAATTATTGAGCTTCCCTAAGTACAGAAATCCTTTCAGGAGTTGGTGAGCAGGTTATTCTTAATGTGTCAAATCCATGTAGAACTTCTCTTAATATCTATTTGAACATATGTACTATTTGTGTCCCCAGGTAATACCTATTTGCTTTCATAGAACATTCTTCATTTCTTGCTTATAAAATAGTTCTTATGATTTAGAAGCGACAGGCCAGTTTTCAGAGAGACTTCAAATGGAATCAGTTTTCAGGAAATTTTGAGTATAAGTTACTCAAAAATTCATTGGACAGAGAATATACTGGCCCCAAGGTAAAGCAATAAAAATGAAAGAAACCAATTGGAAATTAGATTCAAGTAGACCAAGGATTGACTCCTACTTGTGTTTCTTATGAGATCCGTAACTTTAGGCAACTGACTTTATTTTTATAGACCTATAGTTTCTCATCCCTAAAATATAATTAACAAGATCTAACTCCCTAGAATATAATGAACAAGATCTACCTCCTAGATTCTGGGAAAATTAGATAAGATAATTTTGTAAACAATTGCATTGATACCATGATGCTTGCCCTTACTCATCAAAATCAATAAATGGTAGATGCTGTTTATTATGTGGCTAGAAAGAAAGTATAATTGCAGGACATCTATTTGAGCTTGCTAGATCCATGTGAGTGAGCAGTTGTAGAAGGTATAAAACACAAGTTTTAAAAATAAAAATGTAGGAAACTGTCCAAGGAAAGGGAGCAGAGATAGAGGCCAGAGCATTGTGGTGGCCAACCATATCTATGACCAAGTAGCAATCTGCCTCTGATGATGCTTAACATTTGTGGGTGTCTAAGATCACTGTTCTTTACTCCATAAAGGTCTTCCTTCCTTTGGCAAGCAGACAAGTATCTCGCAGAGACACATTTTGATATCACAGGCATTAATCTCAGCTAGTGGCTATTACTTATCAGCTCATGAATGCAACATTCTGCCTGCGCCCCATCAGTCTGAGTAATCACGGAGCTGGATATCTATTAGGAAGTCACATACTGGTAGAATTTCAAGGAATTAGTTAATATTGAGTAGCTCAGGTACAGTCTCCTGAAGTAAACCTATGCATTCTATTTATCTGCTGGTGATCAGAAGACTTCCGGCTAAGTTCAGAAAATGATTGAAGCTATTGAGCCTAATGTTTTGAGTTCAGTAGGTGTTTGCTGAGTGCATAAATTCATGGAACACAAATGAGTTGAATCTAGGCCACTCAGTGATATCCAATTGCTTCCAGATATTTATGTACAGTCATCATGGTACTAAATAAAAGTTTTGAAGTGATGTAAAGCAAGGAAATACAATCGGATAGAAATTCTTCTCAGTTATGTTGTTAGAAAACATCTGGCAAAGACGGACCAGTATTGACAGTGATTAATTAACCTATGTAGTTTCTGCCTATGACAGCACTGTATTTGCAAATAATACCCAGAAGCTGGAAATTACATTTATATTTTTATAATAATAATTTTTATTTTGACCAAAGTGGATTACATGTCTTTCAGAGTAATATTTTAGGTACATAATGACATTGAATCGGGAATTCCCACCACCAAAGTTGTCTTCCCTCTACCCCCATTCCCAGCATGCATCCCATAATACCTCTCCCTTACCCCTCAGGCTGCTAGTATAAGTGGCCCCCTCTGTGTCTAGCTTGTAAATTGGGTATTGAGTTTGTTGTTGATGGCTTTGGATTTGGTGTTTAAGTACAATCATTTTTATTACTATGTAGTGATCATACAACTGTTTGATCTTGGTAGCCTCCATTATTTCCCCCTCAATTTGAGAGGCGGAACAAGATGGTTCAAGTTATGTGGTTCTGTTTAAAGAAAAGAAAACAAAATAAAATGGGATTAAAAAACAAACAAGCAAAAATGGGTGGAGTCCTTCTAGAGGCTATAAATATCAATTGGAGAGAAGAAAGGGTAACAGGGAGAGAAACACAACAATACCAAAAGAAAAATCAAACAAAAAAAAATCCAAAAAGCACTACAGCAATAATGCTAGATATTCAGTGTGGTCTGAATATGCCAATGACAAAATGTGCATTGGTTTGCTGGGTACCCTTCCCTATTCATGTGCACAAAGATGTCAAGGAGATGTAATGCACTTGGGTGAACAGTGCAAGTGGAAGGCAGTTGTCAGCATCAACCATATGAAGCTGTTATTGATGGATGATTAACCTTTCATGAAGACACTGAAAGCAACTCTGACTCCATCTTTCTTCTTGAAAGGGAAAAGGCATCAGTTCTCAGAGGAGAAGGAAAAGTTCAATCAGCCCTGTTGCATTCGCAGTGAGAGTCTATACCAGGAGGGCTCATTACCTTGACTCGGATTTTATTCAGTCATCCTTTAGGATGCTGCTTTAGCTCCTTGAACTCCTACTTTGAGGACCCTTTCTCTGGACTCAGTTCAGAGAATCATGATTTTGATTTATCAGTTTATTACTTTCTTCTTTTGGTTTTGGGGCCACACCCAGCTGTGCTCAGGGGTTACTCCTGGTTCTGCGCTCAGGGATCATGCCTAGCAGGCTTGAGAGACAACATAGGGTAACCGGATCAAACCCAGGTGAGCTGTGTGAAAGGTAAGTATCCTATTCATTGTATTATCTCTTTGAGCCTGGACATCAGTTTCTTTGTGGAGCAACTGATCTGGAAAAAGTCTTCATACATATCCATTGTTGTTACCATTGTTGAATTTCTATTTTTCTCATTTTATCATCCAAGTTTTCATGTATTTTTACTTGTTACCTTGTCAATTATTAGAAGACAAGAGCTTTGTGTTTCTACCTTTCTTTCCTTCTGTTCTCACTCTCACAAACACTTCTCATTGGAAAGAGCTCAGGAATAAAGCTAAGGAGTAAAGATGGTGTTTATAAAGTGAGACCACTCCTTTGAGATATAAAGCATATATAATATATATATGTATATATAAATATATACATATTATTTTTTACTCTTGAGTTTAGCTGCTTATATTTGTATCTTAAATTATTTGGTGTGTCATAATTTGCATGAAAGGCATGACCTGTGAAGGAGGATCATGGGACATTCTCAGACCCCAATAGTCATTTCTCATCTTTGTGATAAGTGACTACTAACTAAACTTATAAGTCCCTTTTCATTTCGACTACTTTGAGTTTATGAAGACTTTGGAACTTTAAAATCAATACATGAATTTTACTGGGCTCAAAGTTAATGGTAGTTATGAATTGAGGCTGGAACTTTTGTATTACTGAGTAGGATGGATTTCTGGGAGTCCATCTGCACTTACATCACTAAACTAAAAGCTTTAGCTATTTTATTTATTTTCTTTTATGTTATTTTATTTTCTCTTTCTTCTCTTTCTTCTCTTCCTTCCTTCCTTCCTTCCTTCCTTCCTTCCTTCCTTCTTCCTTCCTTCCTTCTTCCTTCCTTCCTTCCTTCCTTCCTTCCTTCCTTCCTTCCTTCCTTCCTTCCTTCCTTCCTTCCTTCCTTCCTTCCTTCCTCCCTCCCTCCCTCCCTCCCTCCCTCCCTCCCTCCCTCCCTCCCTCCCTCCTTCCTTCCTTCCTTCCTTCCTTCCTTCCTTCCTTCCTTCCTTCCTTCCTTCCTTCCTTCCTTCCTTCCTTCCTTCCTTCCTTCCTTCCTTCCTTCATACCTGGAGGCGCTCAGGGATTACTCCTGGCTCTGTGGTCAGAAATCACTCCTGGCAGGCTCGGGGGAACCACATGGGATGCCAGAAATAAAAATGGGGTCCATTCTGTGTTGGTCACATGCAAGGCATATGCCCTACCGCTGTGCTATCACTCTGGTCCAGCTCTATCTATTTTAAATTAAATATATTTCCAAATAGGGAGTATGAATGTCATTCTGGGGACACTGTGAAATTTTCAGAAAGTGTTTCTCATCAGGTCTAGCTTTGTCATTACCTCAGCCTTAGCTCTTTTTTTTGAAAACTTTTTTTTATCACTTTTGGGGGGGGATTTATCTTTCTGACTTTGGTTGTTTTTTCTTTACTGACTTTTCAAAAGATTTTTTTTTTATAAATTTTGTCAAAGGACTACCAAGCAGAAGTTATCAACGTCAGAATGCTGAGATCAAAACTATTGATAAAAGAGGACTAGTGAAACAAATTAAGCTTTCCTTTTCCAGGTACCATTGTTTCTTTTTGAGTAGGGAATTCCAAGTCCTCTACTTTCTAAGAGCTTACACAAGAAAGTGGATACATACAGCAGTTAATTACAAGCATATATAAAGATAATAGTGTGTGATCTACATGGTCAAATTGCAGTTGGTCCAACGTGGATCTCATATATTCTAGACGCTAGAGGATGGAGGATGTGTTGCATCCTGGATGGTGAGTAGAATTCAGGTAAGCAGAGTGGATGATATCTTTGAAAGAACAATGTGTGAGCCTTGGCTATATGTCCACATGTGGTGATCAGTTCCTCAGAAAACCTAGAAAAGTTTAGAAAAGAGTGGTAAAAAATGGCACAGAGATTGGGAGGGATCCTAATAATGCATTGCACTCAGGAAAAGACAAAACATTTTGTTAATGAAAACTTTCATTTAGTTGAAGGCTACTAAACAAGCTTTATACTGCTTCTTTGGCAATGAATACAGTACATATGGCCTTATGCTTCTAGGTTGTTATAGAATGCTATATGTATTGGACCAAATTCTCCTTGCCCAATGCTGTGAAGGGAAATAAAAATAGAGAATTTAATTGATTGAGCACAGCACTGGGAATGAGAAGAATAATTTACCTCCTACTCATACCCCCAGCCCAAATTTCTGTATCATATTCTTTTATCAATAAGTTTTAGACCTATCTCTCAGTTTCTTTGTTTTAATATATTTTATTTAAACACCTTGATTACATACATGATTGTGTTTGGGTTTCAGTCATGTAAAGAACACCACCCATCACCAGTGCAACATTCCCATCACCAATGTCCCAAATCTCCCACTTCCCCACCCAACCCCCACCTGTATGCTGGACAGGCTTTCTATAACCCTTATACATTCTCATTATTAGGAGTAACTACAAATGCATTTTATGAAGCCAACATTATTCTGACACAAAAACCAAACAAGGAAATCACAAGAGGGAAAAAGAAAAGAGGAAGGAATACTACAAACTGATATCTCTGATGAACACAGATGAGAAATTCCTAGAAAAAATAATAGAAAATTTAATTCAACATTTTCCCCAACAGATTAACACATCATGACTTATTGGGGTCTATTCCAGGCATGCAAAAATCTATAGATATAATATGCTACACCAAAAAGAGGAAAGGAAAAATTCAATAGATGTTTAGAAAGATTTTGACAAGCTCAGTACTGATTTATTATAAAACTCAACCAAGTGAGAGTAGACAGAATGTATCATAATAAAGGCCATATGCAATAAACCCACAACTAATGCCATAGTCAGTGATGAAGAATTGAGAGTTACTTTCTTGCAAAATCAGGAACAAGACAAGGCTGCCCACTATTATCACTCATATTTTTAGTATTAGAGATCTTTAGGAAATTAGGTAACAATAAGAAATGAAAGGAATCCAGACTGAGAAATGAATAAGACTGAACATGACTTGATAACATACATAGAAAATCCCAAAGATTCTATTAAAAAGCTTTTAGAAACAATTAGTGAGTAGATCAAGTGTCTGTTTACAAAATCAATAGACAAAAATCTGTTATATTCCTATTAGAAATAATGAGCAAGAAGAAATTAAGAAAACAATTTCACTTACAAGTTCATTTAAAAAATTAAATACCTAGAAATAACTTTGACAAAGATTAAAACACTTTATCTAATATACTTCTAAAAAGACAGAGAAAAAATTTAGAGATGTACAAGACATTTCATGTACATGGATAAGGAAAATTAATGTAATAAAAATATTCTTACCAAGAGAAACTCAATGCAATCCTAATAAAATCTTCAAAGACTTCTTACAGAAAATAGGAAAACAATATGAATTCACAAAATAGCCTCAACTGCTCTTCAATTGAGACTGAGGAAGAAAATAAAAGTGGAAACATCATTTTGACTTCAAACTATGCTACAAAATGCTGGTGATTAAAACTTTATGGTGTTGGACTAAAAATAAATGATGTTAATAAAGTAAAACTGACATTTTTTTTTACCACATCCAGTGACCTTTTTTGTGGCCACATCCAGTGATGTTCAGGGGATTACTCCTGGCTATGCACTCAGAAATCGCTCCTGGCTTGGAGGACCATATAGGATGCTGGAGGATTGAACTGCGGTCTGTCCTAGGTTAGCACTCAGAAGGCAGATGCCTTACCACTTACGTCACCACTCCGGCCCCTAACACTGACATTCTTAAGCACATTTCGAGATAATTTATGGTAAGGGTTATAAAACTATAAACTAGGGAAAGGACAGTATCTTCTGCAAACTTGGGAAATTTGGATGGCTATATACAAAAAACAAGATGGAATTATGCTCTAATCCCTATACAACAATAAACTCAAAGTGAGGTAGAGTCCTTCAGGTAACACTCAAATCTGTAAAGAACAGAGAAGGTACCCATAGATGAAGTATTCCTTGATATTAGTGTTGGCGATGTCTTGGGAAACTTTAAAAACAATGATAAATAATTGGCAGCATTAAATCAAAAGGCTTTTGAATATCAAAGGAAATAGAGCAGAACCAAAAGACAACTTTCAGAATGAGGAAAAATATTTACACACTATACATATAATAAAGGTTTAATGACGAAATCATATTAAAAATGTTATTAAGAACAAAACAGTAAAAAAAAATCCAAGCCATCTAGTGAGAAGTCACTAGACGATATGAACAAACATTTCTCCAGTTAGGATATACAGATGGCCAATAATCAGGAACAAATAAACACTTATCATCACTTAGAAGCCGTGCAAATGCAAATTAAAAACCAATGAGATAACACCACAAATTTGCTTGCATCAAAAGCAGAAGTAACAAGTGTTGAAAAGAAACAAAGGAAAAGAAATTCCCATTCCCCATTGGTGGGAGTAGGAATAAATGCAGCCATTTTGCAAATAGTATGGAGCTGTCCTGAGTAGCTAAAGATAGTTACCAAACAATGCAGCAACATAGGAAAAAATTTAGGTGCCCAAAGCTAAAATTATTAAAGCAAAAGTTATATTTTCTATGATTTTATGACATTAACTACTTAAGTAAACTGCTGAAAAAGCCAAAACAAACATTAGTAGATGATTGGACAAAGATATAGTACATTTGCAATGTTTTCTAGGATTACCCATATTGTAAAATTTCATTACTTTCATCATGAAATAATAGTAATTATATAGATATAGCTCACTTTATGCACCAATTGGTGAACAGTGTCTTACTGTATTTCCACTAAGTAGTTAGTAGGAATAACTACTGTTAATATTTTTTGTACATTTTTGTCTGCAATTTAAATTTTTATTTTATTTTATATTTTTGTAGATGGGTGTGTTGTCCAATGCTTTCTGTGCTCATGGCTTACTCCTAGCTTTGCACTCAGGGATCACTCTTGGCAGTGTTCAGTGACTGTATGAAGATCTGGGGGTAGAACCAGGGTCACACTAACTTTCTGATCCATGGACATAAGCTTTGCTTTCTTTTGAGTAAAGACCTAAAAGTAAAATTTCTGAGTCGTGTGGTAAATCCAGTCTAATCATTTGAGGAATTGCCAGACTATTTTTAAAATATCTGTAACTGCTTTCTATCTGACCACTAGTGTATGAAGGTTTTAATTCTTCTGTTTTTACCAACAATTGCTGTTATTTGTCTCTTTTTGTTGTTGTTGCACTTGTTATGACCATCCTAATGGGCTTGAAGTGGTATCTTATTCTTTTGATGGGCATTTCCAAGATGGTTAATGATGTCTAGCATCTTTTTAGCATTTTTATTGATAACTTATGATAAAATGTCTCTTTAAATTTTTTTTCAGCTGTGGAGATAACTCAGGGGTCAGGACTTGGACAAGAGTCCTAATTTAATCTCTGGTACTTAAAGTATTTCTTCATTATCCCATCCCTGCAAACACTGCTGAATGTGACTTTGGTAGCTTTCAATGTCTCTGGGATTGGGTCTGAGAAGTACTGTATCAAAGGGCCCGAGCATAGAGAGCAATCTGACTCTCTAAGGAACGTCCCAAACACTACTTAGAAGGTACCTACCAAATATTTACCACCCTGAGCTTTCTTAGTGAGTTGTTTTGACATCTTTATTATTACAGTGTAAGAGGTATTTGATGAGTTGATACAAGTGCTTGTCAGGCACAGGACTTGCAATTTTTTTCCATTTTTAATTTGTCTTTTTACTTTTCTGATAGTTGTCACTTAAGTATTAAAGTTATTAATTTTGATCAAGACCAATTTATTTTGTATTAGTTCCTTTTTGATGTCATATTTAAGAAGCCTTGCCTAAAACTGATCAAGAAGGTTTCTCCTGTTTTCTTTTAGGAAGTTTATAGTTTAAGATTTTATATTCATGTCTATGATCTAATTTTTTTTTTTTTTTGGTTTTTGGGCCACACCCGTTTGATGCTCAGGGATTACTCCTGGCTATGCGCTCAGAAATCGCCCCTGGCTTGGGGGGACCATATGGGACACCGGGGGATTGAACCGCGGTCCGTCCTACGCTAGCACTTGCAAGGCAGATACCTTAACTTTAGCGCCACCTTCCCGGCCGCTCTATGATCTAATTTGTAGCTAATTGTTGTTTATAGGAAATTCCCAATGAGCCTCAATGTTAGAAAGTCCTAAGTTCTGGGAATCTATCCATAGGCCTGAGTGACTCCTCTGCAGATCTGATAACAGAGCATGGCCTGTCCCCAAGAGGATGACACATCAGTGTTTATTGCTCAATGAGCAGGATCATGCCTTATCGGGGTGCTTCTCCTCCAGGTGTTTTCCAAGCAGTGACCCATCACCTGGGCATGTGAGCCTTACTACTGAAGCTCAGGCTGGGGTCCTTGTATTTTAGGAAATTAAAGAGATACGTTAGCCCCCATAGCTGAAATCTCAAGTTTTTTTTTATCAAGTATATCGTGTTCTGACTAGCCATTTTTCTTTTTTCCTTCAGAAAGTATCCAGGTTTAAGAAGTCTTGCACAATTCAACATTTTGTTTAAAGAAAGTGAAAATAAATAGATGATGTAATATTCAATCCTGTAAAATAGCTACTTTGGGGGTGAAAAAGAGAATAAAAATTGGAGTTGGGATTTAAAATCAAACTGGAGATAAACCATCCAACCCACCAACAAAATGCGACAAATTTAGCAAACCAGTGAAAATAGCAAGCCCAAATGCTGAGGATGTAGAGTAGCCATCTTTCTGCTTCTGAGTGATAACAGATCCAAATTTATATCTGTACTTTTTTGAAATGTATCAAGCACCAAAGTGTCCCCCCTTCATTGTGACAGTTGACTTATGTAAATTATCTCATTTAATATTCAAAAGAAAAACCATTGAAAAAGTAATGGCTGAACTTTCGTTCTTGAATATATAAAAATCAATGCTAAATACTACAGAGCCCATCAAACTATAAACCAAGTAGAATTCTCCTTTAACACAGTGGAGAAACCTAGAAGGGTGATTGTGAGTATCAGAGGGTCTCATGGACAATTCAGAATTGTTTCTTAGTGACTGTGATCATGTGCATATTTGTCTGTATCTGAGAAATAAGATGACATCTTATTGAAAAGAATTTATAACGGGCAATTACTAAAGTTTATTAAGTAGACTTTGATTCCACTAGTTACTTAGTTCCTAATAACTCATTGTATCTTACATTGTTTATTTTCTTTTTTTTTTTAAATCACAAGTGAGGAACCTGAGCTAAATTACTTTCCAGAAATATTTAGCAGCTAGCCAAATTCAGAAAATTTGGCTTCATATCCCACACACTCTAAGATCCTGCTTCTCATTGAAAAGATTAAGAAACCCAGGGATGTTGGTGAGGGTTGTTAGAGAAATAAGGCATGATATTCTGAACTTCACTTCACCCTAGAAAAAATGCTCAGAGAGGTAATATGAAAATTTTGTAGTGACTTTTCTCCAAAAAGAATAGGGACTTACTGGGATTTCCTAAGGAATTTCTAGGGTAGGCTGTTATCATGTACAGATTTCTGATGAAAGGTGCATAGGAAAGAGCATGAATACACAGAATAGCCATGGTCATGGGTCTTTAGGTGTGTTCTTATATAAATATTGCTTATGACACATTTCCCTGCAAAATAACTTTACACAAGGACCCCAAATAAATAAGAAGCTGACAGTTATTTCAGATATTTATCTATCCTTATTCAGCATATAGTGGCTTTTTATGATCATGTCTACTGTTTTTTATGTAATACATTTTTATTTAAATAAAATTAAAAAATAAATTAATATGGAAACTTCTCAATATATTACAAATTGAACTATCATAAAAGGTACACTAGCCAGCTTTGGTGTTTCATGACAAAATATGGGGAACTTTGACCTTTATTTCTAACAACTCTGGAGGCTGGAAGTTCAAGTTAAGATGGAATGTTTGATTTCTGGCTTGCAGATGGATTAGCTTTTCACTTTGTTCTTTTTATATATATTTTATATAAACGCCTTGATTACATACATGATTGTGTTTGGGTTTTAGTCATGTAAAGAACACCACCCATCACCAGTGCAGCATTCCCATCACCAATGTCCCAAATCTCCCTCCTCCTCACTCAACCCCCGCCTGTACTCTAGACAGGCTTTCTGTTTCCCTCATACATTCTCATTAGGATAGTTCAAAATGTAGTTATTTCTCTAACTAAACTCTTTGTGGTGAGCTTCATGAAGTGAGCTGTAACTTCCAGCTCTTTTCTCTTTTGTGTCTAAAAATAATTATTGCAAGTATGTCTTTCATTTTTCTTAAAACCCATAGATGAATGAGACCATTCTGCGTTTTTTTCCCTCTCTCTCTGACTTATTTCATTCAGCATAATAGATTCCATGTACATCCATGTATAAGAAAATTTCATGACTTCATCTCTCCTGACAGCTGCATAATATACCATTGTGTATATGTACCACAGTTTCTTCAGCCATTCATCTGTTGAAGGGTATCTTAGTTGTTTCCAGAGTCTTGCTCTGGTAAATAGTGCTGCAATGAATATAGGTGTAAGGAAGGGATTTTTGTATTGTATTTTTGTGTTCCTAGGGTATATTCCTAGGAGTGGTATAGCTGGATCGTATGGGAGCTTGATTTCCAGTTTTTGGAGGAATCTCCATATCGCTTTCCATAAAGGTTGAACTAGACGGCATTCCCACCAGCAGTGGATAAGAGTTCCTTTCTGTCCACATCCTCGCCAACACTTCTTGTTCTCATTCTTTGTGATGTGTGCCAATCTCTGGGGTGTGAGGTGGTACCTCATATTTGTTTTGATTTGCATCTCCCTGGTGATTAGTGATGTGGAGCATTTTTTCATGTGCCTTTTAGCCATTTGTATTTCTTCTTTGTCAAAGTGTCTGTCCATTTCTTCTCCCCATTTTTTGATGGGATTAGATGTTTTTTTCTTGTAAAGTTCTTTCAGTGCCTTGTATATTTTGGGGATTAGCCCCTAATCTGATAGGTATTGGGTAAATAGTTTCTCCCACTCAGTGGGTGGCTCTTGTATCTTGAGCGCTATTTCCTTTGAGGTGCAGAAGCTTCTCAGCTTAATATATTTCCATCTGTTAATCTCTGCTTTCACTTGCTTGGAGAGTGCAATTTCTTCCTTGAATATGCCTGTAGTCTCAATGTCCTGGAGTGTTTTGCCTACGTGTTGTTCTATATATCTTATGGTTTTGGGTATGATATCGAGGTCTTTAATACATTTGGATTTTACCTTTGTACATGATGTTAGCTGGGGGTCTAAGTTCAATTTTTTGCTAGTGGCTTGCCACTTGTGCCAACACCACTTGTTGAAGAGGCTTTCTTTGCTCCATTTAGGATTTCTTTTTCCTTTATCAAAAATTAGGTGATTGTATGTCTGGAGAATATTCTCTGAGTATTCAAGCCTATTCCACTGATCTGAGGGCCTGTCTTTATTCCAATACCATGCTGTTTTGATAAATATTGCTTTGTAGTAAAGTTTAAAGTTGGGGAAAGTAATTCCTCCCATATTCTTTTTCCCAATGATTGCTTTAGCTATTCTAGGATGTTTATTTTTCCAAATGAATTTCAAAAGTGCCTGATACCCTGCTAGCATGGCGTTTGGCAGTCCTCTACCATGCCAAAGGCCTCTGTAACCAGGCCTAGGAAGGGGTGCAGGACATGTCACCCCAGCACCCCTCTACCTCCTTCCTCCAATACTTCAGGACTTTGCCTGGCCACATGGCTGGGCAAACCAGCAAGGTGGGAATAGCAGCACAATAGATTGTGGCATTAGGATTTACCAGGGTATTTTTCTTATTAAACCTGTCCATTGTGAAACCACGTGGGGGCAAGTGCCCCCGCGTGAAACATTATGAGAAATATATGGATATTATTGTTTTTTATTTGCTGTCATTATCTGAACGTCGTCCAGTCGCTCTTTTTATTCCTTTACTCCCTCAGTCCCATCTCTTGCTACCCCACATTTAACCATTTTTCTGTACTAAGGATTTTTGTTTTGGCCAAGGTGGATTACATATCTTTCACAGTAATTTTTTGGTGGAGTGTGAAGCTTCAGCAAGCAATACCTCATGGCAGCGTTCCATGCTGTAGGCTTTTTGGCCAAGATAAAGTAAAGATGCAGCCACAGCTGCCCCCACAGCCTTCTCTGTCCTTCCTCCCAGTCCCCAGGGTTATTCCTGGACAACTGCTCAGGGTCCCTGCAAGTGGGTTCTGGTGAGGTGCAATTTAAAAGAGACCCCAGGCTTCCTTGTTTCTGCAAGGGGCTGGGAAGGGACTGCTGAACTTTCAGCTTTCAGCAATTAGGAAGCAAACACCTCTCGGGGAGTCAGAAGCTTCAGCAGGCAACAAGGGGAGGACATGGCTCCATGCTCTCTTAACTTGTCCAAATCACAGACCAAAGTGGTGTCTCGGAAACACCCCCCCTCCCTCTTGACTATTTTTAAAACATAAAAGGGTCACGTGTATCTCTTTGTATATCTCAGATGTATTCCCTTAACATCTATAACTCTTTTCAATTATCCTCATATAGTGACAATTTTGCCTACTGGATTTGTTATTTGATTGTTTGATTTCCCCCCTTTGAGATCTGTTTTATAAGCAATACTGGTAGAAGAGTATCTCTGTATAGATTTCATGTATGTACCCAGTTACAGGGAATGTTGGACTTTATTCATCGGTACACAGATGCACCAACAATATCTTGTGGCATTGCTTCTCTTTTGCATAGGCACATTAAAATGGGAAAATAATACATATGCAAATAAGTTCTTATCTAATAGAGATGGGAACACAAATTTGGTAATGTAATTAGGCCTTTTACACTGAACATTGGCATAATAATTTGGCTCAGGCCTCAGAAGAATGGGCATTGCCCCCACACACCTGAACAATGGATACCATCTATGGAAACAACCACAATTTTCTATAACATTACCAGGACCCAAGCCTCTACCAGGGAAGACCTACCACTGCTTTGGCATTGACTTACTCCAAAGAGTGCTCCCAACACCCAGACGACTCAGCAACAGTCTGCATGCAGGGCAGATCGCTCCGCATTTAATGGTATGCTGAAACTAGAGGATGCTCCATATCAGCCTGACATCGATGAAAGAAATGCACAGAATCAAGAGTCTTTAAATATAAGAATGATACCAACAACAGCTAAAGTGTGAAAAAGTTTCACCATGACCTTGAAAATGACTCGAGTTGGACAGACTGGTATGCCTGGAACCCAGAGTCGGTCTTATGGCAATAAACTTCTGTGGTGAGGCCTTTTTGTAATCAGGTCAAGGATTTTTTCTATTTCCCCAATTTTTCTGGACCTATGCAAACAACGGCAATTGCCACTATCACACTTTACTATATTTTTTTACTCTTATCCTTTAAGGAAAAAAATACAACTTACTGAAATTAAAAGCAAATAACTGTAGTAGAATGCCTGTTTCGAATACAGGCAGGGAATGGGAAGGGGGAAGAGGGTAATGTTACACTGGTGAAGGGGGGGTGTTCTGGTTATGACTGTAACCCAACTATGATCATGTTAATTAAATAAAAAATATATTTAAAAAAGTGCCTGATCCACTTCTTTAAAGAATGTCATGGGTATCTTTAGAGGGATCACATTAAATCTGTACAATGCCTTGGGGAGTATTGTCATTTTGATTATGTTAATCCTGCCAATTCATGATCAGGGTATGTGTTTCCATTTCTGCGTGTCCTCTCTTATTTCTTGGAGCAGAGTTTTATAGTTTTCTTTGTATAGGTCCTTCACATTTTTAGTTAAGTTGATTCCAAGATATTTGAGTTTGTGTGGCACTATTGTGAATGGGGTTGTTTTCTTTATGTTCGTTCCTTATTACTATCAGTGTATAGAGAGGCCATTGATTTTTGTGTGTTAATTTTGTAGCCTGCCACCTTGCTATATGAGTCTATTGTTTCTAGAAGCTATTTGCTAGAGTCTTTAGGGTTTTCTAAGTAGAGTATCATGTCATCTGCAAACAGTGAGAGCTTGACTTCTTCCTTTCCTATTTGGATTACCTTGATATCTTTTTCTTGCCTAATTGCTATAGCGAGTACTTCCAGTGCTATGTTGAATAGGAGTGATGAAAGAGGACAGCCTTGTCTTGTGCCAGAATTTAGAGGGAAGGCTTTTAGTTTTTCTCTATTGAGGATAATATTTGCCACTGGCTTGTGGTAGATGGCCTTAACTATATTGAGAAAGGTTCCTTCCATTCCCATCTTGCTGAGAGTTCTTTTTTTATTTAAAAACCTTGATTACATGCATATTTGTGTTTGGGTTTCAGTCATGTAAAGAACACCACCCATCACCAGTGCAACATTCCCGTCACCAATGTCCCAAGTCTCCCTCCACCCCACCCGACCCCCGCCTGTACTCTAAACAGGCTCTCCGATTCCCTCATACATTTTCACTATTAGGACAGTTCAAAATGTAGTTATTTCTCTAACTAATCTCATCACTCTTTGTGGTGAGCTTCCTGAGGTGAACTGGAACTTCCAGCTCTTTTCTCTTTTGTGTCTGAAAATTATTATTGCAGAATGTCTTTCATTTTTCTTAAAACCCATAGATGAGTGAGACCATTCTGCGTTTTTCTCTCTCTCTCTGACTTATTTCACTCAGCATAATAGATTCCATGTACATCCATGTATAAGAAAATTTCATGACTTCATCTCTCCTGACAGCTGCATAATATTCCATTGTGTATATGTACCACAGTTTCTTTAGCCATTCGTCTGTTGAAGGGCATCTTGGTTGTTTCCAGAGTCTTGCTATGGTAAATAGTGCTGCAATGAATATAGGTGTAAGGAAGGGGTTTTTGTATTGTATTTTTGTGTTCCTAGGGTATATTCCTAGGAGTGGTATAGCTGGATCGTATGGGAGCTCGATTTCCAGTTTTTGGAGGAATCTTCATATTGCTTTCCATAAAGGTTGAACTAGACGGCATTCCCACCAGCGGTGGATAAGAGTTCCTTCTTCTCCACATCCCCGCCAACACTGTTTATTCTCATTCTTTGTGATGTGTGCCAATCTCTGGGGTGTGAGGTGGTACCTCATATTTGTTTTGATTTGCATCTCCCTGGTGATTAGTGATGTGGAGCATTTTTTCATGTGCCTTTTAGCCATTTGTATTTCTTCTTTGTCAAAGTGTCTGTCCATTTCTTCTCCCCATTTTTTGATGGGATTAGATGTTTTTTTCTTGTAAAGTTCTTTCAGTGCCTTGTATATTTTGGGGATTAGCCCCTAATCTGATAGGTATTGGGTAAATAGTTTCTCCCACTCAGTGGGTGGCTCTTGTATCTTGAGCGCTATTTCCTTTGAGGTGCAGAAGCTTCTCAGCTTAATATATTTCCATCTGTTAATCTCTGCTTTCACTTGCTTGGAGAGTGCAATTTCTTCCTTGAATATGCCTGTAGTCTCAATGTCCTGGAGTGTTTTGCCTACGTGTTGTTCTATATATCTTATGGTTTTGGGTATGATATCGAGGTCTTTAATACATTTGGATTTTACCTTTGTACATGATGTTAGCTGGGGGTCTAAGTTCAATTTTTTGCTAGTGGCTTGCCACTTGTGCCAACACCACTTGTTGAAGAGGCTTTCTTTGCTCCATTTAGGATTTCTTTTTCCTTTATCAAAAATTAGGTGATTGTATGTCTGGAGAATATTCTCTGAGTATTCAAGCCTATTCCACTGATCTGAGGGCCTGTCTTTATTCCAATACCATGCTGTTTTGATAAATATTGCTTTGTAGTAAAGTTTAAAGTTGGGGAAAGTAATTCCTCCCATATTCTTTTTCCCAATGATTGCTTTAGCTATTCTAGGATGTTTATTTTTCCAAATGAATTTCAAAAGTGCCTGATACCCTGCTAGCATGGCGTTTGGCAGTCCTCTACCATGCCAAAGGCCTCTGTAACCAGGCCTAGGAAGGGGTGCAGGACATGTCACCCCAGCACCCCTCTACCTCCTTCCTCCAATACTTCAGGACTTTGCCTGGCCACATGGCTGGGCAAACCAGCAAGGTGGGAATAGCAGCACAATAGATTGTGGCATTAGGATTTACCAGGGTATTTTTCTTATTAAACCTGTCCATTGTGAAACCACGTGGGGGCAAGTGCCCCCGCGTGAAACATTATGAGAAATATATGGATATTATTGTTTTTTATTTGCTGTCATTATCTGAACGTCGTCCAGTCGCTCTTTTTATTCCTTTACTCCCTCAGTCCCATCTCTTGCTACCCCACATTTAACCATTTTTCTGTACTAAGGATTTTTGTTTTGGCCAAGGTGGATTACATATCTTTCACAGTAATTTTTTGGTGGAGTGTGAAGCTTCAGCAAGCAATACCTCATGGCAGCGTTCCATGCTGTAGGCTTTTTGGCCAAGATAAAGTAAAGATGCAGCCACAGCTGCCCCCACAGCCTTCTCTGTCCTTCCTCCCAGTCCCCAGGGTTATTCCTGGACAACTGCTCAGGGTCCCTGCAAGTGGGTTCTGGTGAGGTGCAATTTAAAAGAGACCCCAGGCTTCCTTGTTTCTGCAAGGGGCTGGGAAGGGACTGCTGAACTTTCAGCTTTCAGCAATTAGGAAGCAAACACCTCTCGGGGAGTCAGAAGCTTCAGCAGGCAACAAGGGGAGGACATGGCTCCATGCTCTCTTAACTTGTCCAAATCACAGACCAAAGTGGTGTCTCGGAAACACCCCCCCCTCCCTCTTGACTATTTTTAAAACATAAAAGGGTCACGTGTATCTCTTTGTATATCTCAGATGTATTCCCTTAACATCTATAACTCTTTTCAATTATCCTCATATAGTGACAATTTTGCCTACTGGATTTGTTATTTGATTGTTTGATTTCCCCCCTTTGAGATCTGTTTTATAAGCAATACTGGTAGAAGAGTATCTCTGTATAGATTTCATGTATGTACCCAGTTACAGGGAATGTTGGACTTTATTCATCGGTACACAGATGCACCAACAATATCTTGTGGCATTGCTTCTCTTTTGCATAGGCACATTAAAATGGGAAAATAATACATATGCAAATAAGTTCTTATCTAATAGAGATGGGAACACAAATTTGGTAATGTAATTAGGCCTTTTACACTGAACATTGGCATAATAATTTGGCTCAGGCCTCAGAAGAATGGGCATTGCCCCCACACACCTGAACAATGGATACCATCTATGGAAACAACCACAATTTTCTATAACATTACCAGGACCCAAGCCTCTACCAGGGAAGACCTACCACTGCTTTGGCATTGACTTACTCCAAAGAGTGCTCCCAACACCCAGACGACTCAGCAACAGTCTGCATGCAGGGCAGATCGCTCCGCATTTAATGGTATGCTGAAACTAGAGGATGCTCCATATCAGCCTGACATCGATGAAAGAAATGCACAGAATCAAGAGTCTTTAAATATAAGAATGATACCAACAACAGCTAAAGTGTGAAAAAGTTTCACCATGACCTTGAAAATGACTCGAGTTGGACAGACTGGTATGCCTGGAACCCAGAGTCGGTCTTATGGCAATAAACTTCTGTGGTGAGGCCTTTTTGTAATCAGGTCAAGGATTTTTTCTATTTCCCCAATTTTTCTGGACCTATGCAAACAACGGCAATTGCCACTATCACACTTTACTATATTTTTTTACTCTTATCCTTTAAGGAAAAAAATACAACTTACTGAAATTAAAAGCAAATAACTGTAGTAGAATGCCTGTTTCGAATACAGGCAGGGAATGGGAAGGGGGAAGAGGGTAATGTTACACTGGTGAAGGGGGGGTGTTCTGGTTATGACTGTAACCCAACTATGATCATGTTAATTAAATAAAAAATATATTTAAAAAAGTGCCTGATCCACTTCTTTAAAGAATGTCATGGGTATCTTTAGAGGGATCACATTAAATCTGTACAATGCCTTGGGGAGTATTGTCATTTTGATTATGTTAATCCTGCCAATTCATGATCAGGGTATGTGTTTCCATTTCTGCGTGTCCTCTCTTATTTCTTGGAGCAGAGTTTTATAGTTTTCTTTGTATAGGTCCTTCACATTTTTAGTCAAGCTGATTCCAAGATATTTGAGTTTGTGTGGCACTATTGTGAATGGGGTTGTTTTCTTTATGTTCGTTCCTTATTACTATCAGTGTATAGAGAGGCCATTGATTTTTGTGTGTTAATTTTGTAGCCTGCCACCTTGCTATATGAGTCTATTGTTTCTAGAAGCTATTTGCTAGAGTCTTTAGGGTTTTCTAAGTAGAGTATCATGTCATCTGCAAACAGTGAGAGCTTGACTTCTTCCTTTCCTATTTGGATTACCTTGATATCTTTTTCTTGCCTAATTGCTATAGCGAGTACTTCCAGTGCTATGTTGAATAGGAGTGATGAAAGAGGACAGCCTTGTCTTGTGCCAGAATTTAGAGGGAAGGCTTTTAGTTTTTCTCTATTGAGGATAATATTTGCCACTGGCTTGTGGTAGATGGCCTTAACTATATTGAGAAAGGTTCCTTCCATTCCCATCTTGCTGAGAGTTCTTTTTTTATTTAAAAACCTTGATTACATGCATATTTGTGTTTGGGTTTCAGTCATGTAAAGAACACCACCCATCACCAGTGCAACATTCCCGTCACCAATGTCCCAAGTCTCCCTCCACCCCACCCGACCCCCGCCTGTACTCTAAACAGGCTCTCCGATTCCCTCATACATTTTCACTATTAGGACAGTTCAAAATGTAGTTATTTCTCTAACTAATCTCATCACTCTTTGTGGTGAGCTTCCTGAGGTGAACTGGAACTTCCAGCTCTTTTCTCTTTTGTGTCTGAAAATTATTATTGCAGAATGTCTTTCATTTTTCTTAAAACCCATAGATGAGTGAGACCATTCTGCGTTTTTCTCTCTCTCTCTGACTTATTTCACTCAGCATAATAGATTCCATGTACATCCATGTATAAGAAAATTTCATGACTTCATCTCTCCTGACAGCTGCATAATATTCCATTGTGTATATGTACCACAGTTTCTTTAGCCATTCGTCTGTTGAAGGGCATCTTGGTTGTTTCCAGAGTCTTGCTATGGTAAATAGTGCTGCAATGAATATAGGTGTAAGGAAGGGGTTTTTGTATTGTATTTTTGTGTTCCTAGGGTATATTCCTAGGAGTGGTATAGCTGGATCGTATGGGAGCTCGATTTCCAGTTTTTGGAGGAATCTTCATATCGCTTTCCATAAAGGTTGAACTAGACGGCATTCCCACCAGCGGTGGATAAGAGTTCCTTCTTCTCCACATCCCCGCCAACACTGTTTATTCTCATTCTTTGTGATGTGTGCCAATCTCTGGGGTGTGAGGTGGTACCTCATATTTGTTTTGATTTGCATCTCCCTGGTGATTAGTGATGTGGAGCATTTTTTCATGTGCCTTTTAGCCATTTGTATTTCTTCTTTGTCAAAGTGTCTGTCCATTTCTTCTCCCCATTTTTTGATGGGATTAGATGTTTTTTTCTTGTAAAGTTCTTTCAGTGCCTTGTATATTTTGGGGATTAGCCCCTAATCTGATAGGTATTGGGTAAATAGTTTCTCCCACTCAGTGGGTGGCTCTTGTATCTTGAGCGCTATTTCCTTTGAGGTGCAGAAGCTTCTCAGCTTAATATATTTCCATCTGTTAATCTCTGCTTTCACTTGCTTGGAGAGTGCAATTTCTTCCTTGAATATGCCTGTAGTCTCAATGTCCTGGAGTGTTTTGCCTACGTGTTGTTCTATATATCTTATGGTTTTGGGTATGATATCGAGGTCTTTAATACATTTGGATTTTACCTTTGTACATGATGTTAGCTGGGGGTCTAAGTTCAATTTTTTGCTAGTGGCTTGCCACTTGTGCCAACACCACTTGTTGAAGAGGCTTTCTTTGCTCCATTTAGGATTTCTTTTTTCCTTTATCAAAAATTAGGTGATTGTATGTCTGGAGAATATTCTCTGAGTATTCAAGCCTATTCCACTGATCTGAGGGCCTGTCTTTATTCCAATACCATGCTGTTTTGATAAATATTGCTTTGTAGTAAAGTTTAAAGTTGGGGAAAGTAATTCCTCCCATATTCTTTTTCCCAATGATTGCTTTAGCTATTCTAGGATGTTTATTTTTCCAAATGAATTTCAAAAGTGCCTGATACCCTGCTAGCATGGCGTTTGGCAGTCCTCTACCATGCCAAAGGCCTCTGTAACCAGGCCTAGGAAGGGGTGCAGGACATGTCACCCCAGCACCCCTCTACCTCCTTCCTCCAATACTTCAGGACTTTGCCTGGCCACATGGCTGGGCAAACCAGCAAGGTGGGAATAGCAGCACAATAGATTGTGGCATTAGGATTTACCAGGGTATTTTTCTTATTAAACCTGTCCATTGTGAAACCACGTGGGGGCAAGTGCCCCCGCGTGAAACATTATGAGAAATATATGGATATTATTGTTTTTTATTTGCTGTCATTATCTGAACGTCGTCCAGTCGCTCTTTTTATTCCTTTACTCCCTCAGTCCCATCTCTTGCTACCCCACATTTAACCATTTTTCTGTACTAAGGATTTTTGTTTTGGCCAAGGTGGATTACATATCTTTCACAGTAATTTTTTGGTGGAGTGTGAAGCTTCAGCAAGCAATACCTCATGGCAGCGTTCCATGCTGTAGGCTTTTTGGCCAAGATAAAGTAAAGATGCAGCCACAGCTGCCCCCACAGCCTTCTCTGTCCTTCCTCCCAGTCCCCAGGGTTATTCCTGGACAACTGCTCAGGGTCCCTGCAAGTGGGTTCTGGTGAGGTGCAATTTAAAAGAGACCCCAGGCTTCCTTGTTTCTGCAAGGGGCTGGGAAGGGACTGCTGAACTTTCAGCTTTCAGCAATTAGGAAGCAAACACCTCTCGGGGAGTCAGAAGCTTCAGCAGGCAACAAGGGGAGGACATGGCTCCATGCTCTCTTAACTTGTCCAAATCACAGACCAAAGTGGTGTCTCGGAAACACCCCCCCTCCCTCTTGACTATTTTTAAAACATAAAAGGGTCACGTGTATCTCTTTGTATATCTCAGATGTATTCCCTTAACATCTATAACTCTTTTCAATTATCCTCATATAGTGACAATTTTGCCTACTGGATTTGTTATTTGATTGTTTGATTTCCCCCCTTTGAGATCTGTTTTATAAGCAATACTGGTAGAAGAGTATCTCTGTATAGATTTCATGTATGTACCCAGTTACAGGGAATGTTGGACTTTATTCATCGGTACACAGATGCACCAACAATATCTTGTGGCATTGCTTCTCTTTTGCATAGGCACATTAAAATGGGAAAATAATACATATGCAAATAAGTTCTTATCTAATAGAGATGGGAACACAAATTTGGTAATGTAATTAGGCCTTTTACACTGAACATTGGCATAATAATTTGGCTCAGGCCTCAGAAGAATGGGCATTGCCCCCACACACCTGAACAATGGATACCATCTATGGAAACAACCACAATTTTCTATAACATTACCAGGACCCAAGCCTCTACCAGGGAAGACCTACCACTGCTTTGGCATTGACTTACTCCAAAGAGTGCTCCCAACACCCAGACGACTCAGCAACAGTCTGCATGCAGGGCAGATCGCTCCGCATTTAATGGTATGCTGAAACTAGAGGATGCTCCATATCAGCCTGACATCGATGAAAGAAATGCACAGAATCAAGAGTCTTTAAATATAAGAATGATACCAACAACAGCTAAAGTGTGAAAAAGTTTCACCATGACCTTGAAAATGACTCGAGTTGGACAGACTGGTATGCCTGGAACCCAGAGTCGGTCTTATGGCAATAAACTTCTGTGGTGAGGCCTTTTTGTAATCAGGTCAAGGATTTTTTCTATTTCCCCAATTTTTCTGGACCTATGCAAACAACGGCAATTGCCACTATCACACTTTACTATATTTTTTTACTCTTATCCTTTAAGGAAAAAAATACAACTTACTGAAATTAAAAGCAAATAACTGTAGTAGAATGCCTGTTTCGAATACAGGCAGGGAATGGGAAGGGGGAAGAGGGTAATGTTACACTGGTGAAGGGGGGGGTGTTCTGGTTATGACTGTAACCCAACTATGATCATGTTAATTAAATAAAAAATATATTTAAAAAAGTGCCTGATCCACTTCTTTAAAGAATGTCATGGGTATCTTTAGAGGGATCACATTAAATCTGTACAATGCCTTGGGGAGTATTGTCATTTTGATTATGTTAATCCTGCCAATTCATGATCAGGGTATGTGTTTCCATTTCTGCGTGTCCTCTCTTATTTCTTGGAGCAGAGTTTTATAGTTTTCTTTGTATAGGTCCTTCACATTTTTAGTCAAGCTGATTCCAAGATATTTGAGTTTGTGTGGCACTATTGTGAATGGGGTTGTTTTCTTTATGTTCGTTCCTTATTACTATCAGTGTATAGAGAGGCCATTGATTTTTGTGTGTTAATTTTGTAGCCTGCCACCTTGCTATATGAGTCTATTGTTTCTAGAAGCTATTTGCTAGAGTCTTTAGGGTTTTCTAAGTAGAGTATCATGTCATCTGCAAACAGTGAGAGCTTGACTTCTTCCTTTCCTATTTGGATTACCTTGATATCTTTTTCTTGCCTAATTGCTATAGCGAGTACTTCCAGTGCTATGTTGAATAGGAGTGATGAAAGAGGACAGCCTTGTCTTGTGCCAGAATTTAGAGGGAAGGCTTTTAGTTTTTCTCTATTGAGGATAATATTTGCCACTGGCTTGTGGTAGATGGCCTTAACTATATTGAGAAAGGTTCCTTCCATTCCCATCTTGCTGAGAGTTCTTTTTTTATTTAAAAACCTTGATTACATGCATATTTGTGTTTGGGTTTCAGTCATGTAAAGAACACCACCCATCACCAGTGCAACATTCCCGTCACCAATGTCCCAAGTCTCCCTCCACCCCACCCGACCCCCGCCTGTACTCTAAACAGGCTCTCCGATTCCCTCATACATTTTCACTATTAGGACAGTTCAAAATGTAGTTATTTCTCTAACTAATCTCATCACTCTTTGTGGTGAGCTTCCTGAGGTGAACTGGAACTTCCAGCTCTTTTCTCTTTTGTGTCTGAAAATTATTATTGCAGAATGTCTTTCATTTTTCTTAAAACCCATAGATGAGTGAGACCATTCTGCGTTTTTCTCTCTCTCTCTGACTTATTTCACTCAGCATAATAGATTCCATGTACATCCATGTATAAGAAAATTTCATGACTTCATCTCTCCTGACAGCTGCATAATATTCCATTGTGTATATGTACCACAGTTTCTTTAGCCATTCGTCTGTTGAAGGGCATCTTGGTTGTTTCCAGAGTCTTGCTATGGTAAATAGTGCTGCAATGAATATAGGTGTAAGGAAGGGGTTTTTGTATTGTATTTTTGTGTTCCTAGGGTATATTCCTAGGAGTGGTATAGCTGGATCGTATGGGAGCTCGATTTCCAGTTTTTGGAGGAATCTTCATATCGCTTTCCATAAAGGTTGAACTAGACGGCATTCCCACCAGCGGTGGATAAGAGTTCCTTCTTCTCCACATCCCCGCCAACACTGTTTATTCTCATTCTTTGTGATGTGTGCCAATCTCTGGGGTGTGAGGTGGTACCTCATATTTGTTTTGATTTGCATCTCCCTGGTGATTAGTGATGTGGAGCATTTTTTCATGTGCCTTTTAGCCATTTGTATTTCTTCTTTGTCAAAGTGTCTGTCCATTTCTTCTCCCCATTTTTTGATGGGATTAGATGTTTTTTTCTTGTAAAGTTCTTTCAGTGCCTTGTATATTTTGGGGATTAGCCCCTAATCTGATAGGTATTGGGTAAATAGTTTCTCCCACTCAGTGGGTGGCTCTTGTATCTTGAGCGCTATTTCCTTTGAGGTGCAGAAGCTTCTCAGCTTAATATATTTCCATCTGTTAATCTCTGCTTTCACTTGCTTGGAGAGTGCAATTTCTTCCTTGAATATGCCTGTAGTCTCAATGTCCTGGAGTGTTTTGCCTACGTGTTGTTCTATATATCTTATGGTTTTGGGTATGATATCGAGGTCTTTAATACATTTGGATTTTACCTTTGTACATGATGTTAGCTGGGGGTCTAAGTTCAATTTTTTTGCTAGTGGCTTGCCACTTGTGCCAACACCACTTGTTGAAGAGGCTTTCTTTGCTCCATTTAGGATTTCTTTTTCCTTTATCAAAAATTAGGTGATTGTATGTCTGGAGAATATTCTCTGAGTATTCAAGCCTATTCCACTGATCTGAGGGCCTGTCTTTATTCCAATACCATGCTGTTTTGATAAATATTGCTTTGTAGTAAAGTTTAAAGTTGGGGAAAGTAATTCCTCCCATATTCTTTTTCCCAATGATTGCTTTAGCTATTCTAGGATGTTTATTTTTCCAAATGAATTTCAAAAGTGCCTGATACCCTGCTAGCATGGCGTTTTGGCAGTCCTCTACCATGCCAAAGGCCTCTGTAACCAGGCCTAGGAAGGGGTGCAGGACATGTCACCCCAGCACCCCTCTACCTCCTTCCTCCAATACTTCAGGACTTTGCCTGGCCACATGGCTGGGCAAACCAGCAAGGTGGGAATAGCAGCACAATAGATTGTGGCATTAGGATTTACCAGGGTATTTTTCTTATTAAACCTGTCCATTGTGAAACCACGCGGGGGCACTTGCCCCCACGTGAAACATTATGAGAAATATATGGATATTATTGTTTTTTATTTGCTGTCATTATCTGAACGTCGTCCAGTCGCTCTTTTTATTCCTTTACTCCCTCAGTCCCATCTCTTGCTACCCCACATTTAACCATTTTTCTGTACTAAGGATTTTTGTTTTGGCCAAGGTGGATTACATATCTTTCACAGTAATTTTTTGGTGGAGTGTGAAGCTTCAGCAAGCAATACCTCATGGCAGCGTTCCATGCTGTAGGCTTTTTGGCCAAGATAAAGTAAAGATGCAGCCACAGCTGCCCCCACAGCCTTCTCTGTCCTTCCTCCCAGTCCCCAGGGTTATTCCTGGACAACTGCTCAGGGTCCCTGCAAGTGGGTTCTGGTGAGGTGCAATTTAAAAGAGACCCCAGGCTTCCTTGTTTCTGCAAGGGGCTGGGAAGGGACTGCTGAACTTTCAGCTTTCAGCAATTAGGAAGCAAACACCTCTCGGGGAGTCAGAAGCTTCAGCAGGCAACAAGGGGAGGACATGGCTCCATGCTCTCTTAACTTGTCCAAATCACAGACCAAAGTGGTGTCTCGGAAACACCCCCCCTCCCTCTTGACTATTTTTAAAACATAAAAGGGTCACGTGTATCTCTTTGTATATCTCAGATGTATTCCCTTAACATCTATAACTCTTTTCAATTATCCTCATATAGTGACAATTTTGCCTACTGGATTTGTTATTTGATTGTTTGATTTCCCCCCTTTGAGATCTGTTTTATAAGCAATACTGGTAGAAGAGTATCTCTGTATAGATTTCATGTATGTACCCAGTTACAGGGAATGTTGGACTTTATTCATCGGTACACAGATGCACCAACAATATCTTGTGGCATTGCTTCTCTTTTGCATAGGCACATTAAAATGGGAAAATAATACATATGCAAATAAGTTCTTATCTAATAGAGATGGGAACACAAATTTGGTAATGTAATTAGGCCTTTTACACTGAACATTGGCATAATAATTTGGCTCAGGCCTCAGAAGAATGGGCATTGCCCCCACACACCTGAACAATGGATACCATCTATGGAAACAACCACAATTTTCTATAACATTACCAGGACCCAAGCCTCTACCAGGGAAGACCTACCACTGCTTTGGCATTGACTTACTCCAAAGAGTGCTCCCAACACCCAGACGACTCAGCAACAGTCTGCATGCAGGGCAGATCGCTCCGCATTTAATGGTATGCTGAAACTAGAGGATGCTCCATATCAGCCTGACATCGATGAAAGAAATGCACAGAATCAAGAGTCTTTAAATATAAGAATGATACCAACAACAGCTAAAGTGTGAAAAAGTTTCACCATGACCTTGAAAATGACTCGAGTTGGACAGACTGGTATGCCTGGAACCCAGAGTCGGTCTTATGGCAATAAACTTCTGTGGTGAGGCCTTTTTGTAATCAGGTCAAGGATTTTTTCTATTTCCCCAATTTTTCTGGACCTATGCAAACAACGGCAATTGCCACTATCACCACTTTACTATATTTTTTTACTCTTATCCTTTAAGGAAAAAAATACAACTTACTGAAATTAAAAGCAAATAACTGTAGTAGAATGCCTGTTTCGAATACAGGCAGGGAATGGGAAGGGGGAAGAGGGTAATGTTACACTGGTGAAGGGGGGGTGTTCTGGTTATGACTGTAACCCAACTATGATCATGTTAATTAAATAAAAAATATATTTAAAAAAGTGCCTGATCCACTTCTTTAAAGAATGTCATGGGTATCTTTAGAGGGATCACATTAAATCTGTACAATGCCTTGGGGAGTATTGTCATTTTGATTATGTTAATCCTGCCAATTCATGATCAGGGTATGTGTTTCCATTTCTGCGTGTCCTCTCTTATTTCTTGGAGCAGAGTTTTATAGTTTTCTTTGTATAGGTCCTTCACATTTTTAGTCAAGCTGATTCCAAGATATTTGAGTTTGTGTGGCACTATTGTGAATGGGGTTGTTTTCTTTATGTTCGTTCCTTATTACTATCAGTGTATAGAGAGGCCATTGATTTTTGTGTGTTAATTTTTGTAGCCTGCCACCTTGCTATATGAGTCTATTGTTTCTAGAAGCTATTTGCTAGAGTCTTTAGGGTTTTCTAAGTAGAGTATCATGTCATCTGCAAACAGTGAGAGCTTGACTTCTTCCTTTCCTATTTGGATTACCTTGATATCTTTTTCTTGCCTAATTGCTATAGCGAGTACTTCCAGTGCTATGTTGAATAGGAGTGATGAAAGAGGACAGCCTTGTCTTGTGCCAGAATTTAGAGGGAAGGCTTTTAGTTTTTCTCTATTGAGGATAATATTTGCCACTGGCTTGTGGTAGATGGCCTTAACTATATTGAGAAAGGTTCCTTCCATTCCCATCTTGCTGAGAGTTCTTTTTTTATTTAAAAACCTTGATTACATGCATATTTGTGTTTGGGTTTCAGTCATGTAAAGAACACCACCCATCACCAGTGCAACATTCCCGTCACCAATGTCCCAAGTCTCCCTCCACCCCACCCGACCCCCGCCTGTACTCTAAACAGGCTCTCCGATTCCCTCATACATTTTCACTATTAGGACAGTTCAAAATGTAGTTATTTCTCTAACTAATCTCATCACTCTTTGTGGTGAGCTTCCTGAGGTGAACTGGAACTTCCAGCTCTTTTCTCTTTTGTGTCTGAAAATTATTATTGCAGAATGTCTTTCATTTTTCTTAAAACCCATAGATGAGTGAGACCATTCTGCGTTTTTCTCTCTCTCTCTGACTTATTTCACTCAGCATAATAGATTCCATGTACATCCATGTATAAGAAAATTTCATGACTTCATCTCTCCTGACAGCTGCATAATATTCCATTGTGTATATGTACCACAGTTTCTTTAGCCATTCGTCTGTTGAAGGGCATCTTGGTTGTTTCCAGAGTCTTGCTATGGTAAATAGTGCTGCAATGAATATAGGTGTAAGGAAGGGGTTTTTGTATTGTATTTTTGTGTTCCTAGGGTATATTCCTAGGAGTGGTATAGCTGGATCGTATGGGAGCTCGATTTCCAGTTTTTGGAGGAATCTTCATATCGCTTTCCATAAAGGTTGAACTAGACGGCATTCCCACCAGCGGTGGATAAGAGTTCCTTCTTCTCCACATCCCCGCCAACACTGTTTATTCTCATTCTTTGTGATGTGTGCCATTCTCTGGGGTGTGAGGTGGTATCTCATCGTTGTTTTGATTTGCATCTCCCTGATGATTAGTGATGTGGAGCATTTTTTCATGTGTCTTTTGGCCATTTGTATTTCTTCTTTGTCGAAGTGTTTGTTCATTTCTTCTCCCCATTTTTTGATGGGATTAGATGTTTTTTTCTTGTAAAGTTCTTTCAGTGCCTTGTATATTTTGGAGATTAGCCCCTTATCTGATGGGTATCAAGAATGAGTGTTGGACCTTATCAAATGCTTTCTCTGCATCTATTGATATGATTATATGATTTTTATTATTCTTGTTGATATTGTGTATTATGTTGATAAATTTACGGATGTTAAATCATCCTTTTATTCCTGGGATGAAACCTACTTGATCGTAGTGGATGATCTTAATGAGGCAATGAATCCTATTTGCCATGATTTTGTTGAGGATCTTTGCATCTGCATTCATCAGCGATATTGGTCTGTAATTTTTTTTCGTAGCATCTCTGTCTCATTTAAGTATCAATGTGATGTTGGCTTCATAAAAGCTATTCGGAAGTGTTCCCGTTTTTGTTTTTTTTTATTTCATGAAAAAGTCTTGCCAGGATTGGTAGTAGTTCCTCTTGGAAAATTTGAAAGAATTCATTAGTGAATCTACTGGGCCTGGGATTTTGTTTTTGGGCAGACATTTGATTACCGTTTTAATTTCATCAATAGTGATGGGGGTGTTTAGATGTGCTACATCCTCTTCATTCAACTGTGGAAGATTATAAGAATCCAAGAATGTATCCATTTCTTCCAGGTTCTCATTTTTAGTGGCATAGAGTTTCTCAAAGTAGTTTCTGATTACCCTTTGAATCTCTGCCATATCATTAGTGATCTCTCCTTTTTCATTCCTAATACGAGTTATCAAATTTCTCTCTGTCTCTCTCTGTCTCTGTCTCTCTGTCTCTGTCTCTGTCTCTCTCTCTCTCTCTGTTAGTTTTGCCAGTGGTCTATAAATCTTGTTTATTTTTTCGAAGAACCAACTTCTGCTTTGTTTGATCTTTTGGATTGTTTTTTGGGTTTCCACTTCGTTGATTTCTGCTCTTAGCTTTGTTATTTCCTTCTTTCTTCCAATTTTTGGGTCCTTTTGTTGAGCACTTTCTAATTCTATGAGCTGCGTCATTCAGCTATTCAGGTAGGCCCCTTCTTCCTTCCTGATGTGTGCTTGCAAAGCTATAAATTTTCCTCTCAGTACTGCTTTTGCTGTGTCCCATTAGTTCTAATAGTTTGTGTCTTTATTATCATTTGCTTCAAGGAAAGTTTCTATTTCCTCTTTGATTTTATCTCAGACTCACTGGTTATTCAGTATGAGGCTGTTTAACTTCCAGGTTTTAAGGTTTTTCTTCTGTATCCCTTTGGTATTCACATATATTTCAGAGCCTTGTGGTCAGCAAAGGTAGCCTGCAAAATTTCTATCCTCTTGATATTATGGGGGTATGTTTTATGTGCCAGCATGTAGTCTATCTCGAAGAATGTCCCATATACATTGGAGAATAATGTATATCCAGGTTTTTGGGGGTGGAGTGTCCTATATATATATGGAAGAAAGAGGCCTAGTGGATATATATATATCCACTAGGCCTCTTTCTTCCATTTCTCTTCTCAGGTCTAGTATATTCTTGTTGGCTTCAGTCTGGTTGACCTATCCAGTGTTGACAAAGCAGTATTGAGGTCCCCCAAAATTACTGTGTTGTTATTGATATTATTTTTCAGATTTTTCAACAATTGTATTAAATATTTTGCTGGGCCCTCATTCGGTATATATATGTTTAGGAGAGTGATTTCTTCCTGCTCTACATACCCCTTGATTAATACAAAATGTCTATCTTTGTCTCTTACAACTTTCCTGAGTATAAAGTTTGCATCATCTGATATTAGTATGGCCACTGCAGCCTTTTTTGGGTGCTATGTCCTTGGATAATTTTCCTCCAGTCTTTTATTTTGAGTCTATGTTTGTTCTGACTATTCAGGTGCGTTTCTTGTAGGCAGCAGAAGGTTGGATTGAGTTTTTTGATCCATTTAGCCACTCTGTGTCTCTTAACTGGTGCATTTAATCCATTGACATTGAAAGAAAGTATGTCCTGGGATTTAGTGCCATCTTTATATCGAAATTTGGTGTGTCTTTTGGTCAGTCTTGTCTTAAATTATGTCTTTCAGTTTTTCTCTTAAGATTGGTTTTGAATCTGTAAAGTTTCTGAGCTGTTTTTTGTCTATGAAACCATGTATTCTTCCGTCAAACCTGAAAGTGAGTTTTGCTGGGTAAAATATTCTAGGCAAAGCATTTATTTCATTGAGTTTTGTCACTATGGCTCACCACTGCTTTCTGGCATTGAGTGTTTCTGGTGACAGGTCTGCTGTAAATCTCAAGGATGCTTGCTTGAATGTAATTTCCCCTTTTGATCTTGCTGCTTTCAGAATTCTGTCTCTATCTGTGGGATTTGTCATTGTGACTAGGATGTGTCTTGGGTATTTTTTCTGTGGTCTCTTTTGGTTGGTACTCTTCGGGCATGCAGGATTTGATCACATATATTCTTTAGCTCTGGAAGTTCCTTTCAATGATGTTTTTGACCATTGACTTTTCCTGGAAATTTTCTTCCTGGGTCTCTGGGACTCCAGTGATACTTAAGTTGTTTTTTTTTTTTAATATAAATTTTTATTTTGATCATAATGGCTTACATATTGTTGACAATAATATTTTAGGTACATATTTACATAAAATCAGGGGGGATTCCCATCGCCAAATTGTCATCCCTACGCCTCCGTTTCTATCCTACCTCCCTTTTCCTTTTCCCTCACCCCAGGGCGGCTAGAATATGTGGTCCCCTCTGTATCTAACCCACTACTTAGTAGTCTTGCACCTGTTTGGTCCTGATGCCTCCCTTATTTCCCCCTCTATCTGGAGTCAGGACTAGCTAGTTCAAGTTGCGTGGTTTTGTTTGAAGGAGAAAAAAGCAATAAACTGGGGTAAGAGTCTAATACCCCGAAAATGGGCGGAGTCCTTCTAAAGGCTCTCATCATCACTCTGGGAGATGGAGAAAAAGTAGGTGAAACACTCCAGTAGTACCAAAAGAAGTGTCAAATATCCAGTGAGGGCTCCAGCTATTTCGATAAGCACCACACAGAGCAGACAAAACAAACAAACAAACAAGTAGAAAAAAAAATAAAACAAAAACAGACAAACAAAAATCATGCCATGGTCTTGAATTAAGAAACATGGCATAGCACATAACGAAAGAGAAGAAAGGAAGAGAAAAAAAATAAAAAAAATAAGTATAATTGGGGACTACACTTTCAATAATCACACCCAAACAGAGAAATCGACCAAAATAGATTGGTAAATCAAAAATAATAATAACAATAATAAATGAAGGTACTATATATATTTATATCAAAAAAATAACCAAGGTTTTGTGCTTTTTGTATTTTTGTTTTTTTCCCTCCTGCACTGGCACAGTAAATATTGGGGTCATTCGAAAAAGAATTCACTTGGCCTAAGAGATATGGGATTTCTCCGTCCTTGGAGCATACTGTCATGGGATCAACTCTAGACATTGCTCAGGATCCTTTACTTTCCCGGTGGTGTTTTTTTTTTTTTTTTCTTTCTTTTTTTTTTTTTCCTTTGGTGTGTGGAAGACTTCTGCTCTGTGTTTAGAGGTCTCAGTATCTGTACAGATCCTGAGGTGGGACTTATGATGAAGTCAGTCTTTGTGGTTCTAGAGGTTCTGTTACCTCAGTGTCATTTTAACCCATCTTCTGTGGTTGATGATCTTGGTCTTTGCACTGAGCCTAGGGTGGCACCTAGGATAGCGTCTTTCTTTGTGCTCCCAAAAGCCCCATTCCGTTACAATTGTCTCTGCCGGATCTTTGGGGCTGGGGATCATGATTCTTGTGCAGGTCATAGTTCAAACCCTAAACTAGGGCTTATTTATTGGTCCCAAGATGTATACAGTCTGGTCGTGAATCAAGCAGCCAGTCATCTGTAAATCCCGATCTTGGGTTTTTGTCCTACCAAAGGGAGCCAAGACTTCTGGTTTTGTCTTGTCGTTAGTTGGTAAGGTAGGCTAATCTGCTCTAAGGTCAAAATGATCGCATTTTCCCCGTTGTCAGGATATCATGTTAGAGGTGGGCCTTGTTGTTGGTCTCGTCGTATTAAGGCCGTCCTGGATGGAGTTTGTTTCCTGCAGCTGTTGTGGAGAGCTGTGCCGTTTCTATGTCGGAGATCCAGGGTTCAAGGCTGGATGAATGGTATCTAATCACCTGAGGTCTAATTTGATTCCACATGACATATTTTCAAGGCAGGAGATATCCCTATATTTTAAATAACTATGAGTTCCTATCTCTAGTAGATAAGAGCTCTCTTTTATTTTTTTTTTAAATGTAAAATTTCCCCTTTACTTAGTGTGCCTTTGTAGGGGGAAGTGGTGCTACATTATAATGTCTGTGTATTCGTGGGTGGACTGATGGGATAACAGCCACAGGTCACCTACCAAAAAACGAAGAAAAAAAAAAGGGGGGGGGATTGAAACTGTATGTGCCTCACAAATATATATGAAGGACAAACATTTAAAAAAAAAAGATAAATAAATAAATTAAAAAAAAAAGAAATAAAATGAGTTAGCGAAATTTTTATGGGACCAAAGTGGTGCAAAAGACTACCTTACATTTGGGGGGAGGGCAGGTAAAGAGGTGGTGTATTACAGGTCTTATGCCTATGTTGGAAGTACAGTTTTTTCCCATTGTCTTTTGGGTTTTTCTTGTGGTGTGTGGGTTCCCAGGCGTCTTCCTAACCCACCCCCTGGACCTTCTTCAGATTGGTAAATATTTGCGGCAGGGGGGGTCTTGGAAGAGGTTCTTGCATTGGGGATACTTTTGGATCTAGGCCCTGTTTCAAGGAGCAGTTCGCGTTAGGGGGAGTTGGTCGGGAGGGCCTCGCAGCATGAGTCCATAGGGGAGTTGGCTGTCTTTACTTTCAGGAGACGAGGTGTGGTTTTATCTGGGTGTGTCCCTCTCGCCTGGGTGCTGGGTACTGGTTCATTGGGTAGGAGGTCGATCTTGATGCCTAATAGAATAAGGACTGGGGGAGAGGAGTTTTAATATGGTGGGAGATCTGAATGGATTGAGGGGTGAGGGGATAGTTGGATTTCCCGGAGGGGGGAAAGGGGAAGGTGTATGGGAAGGGTTTGAAGGGAGAGAAAAGAGAAAATACCTTAGAGAGAAAAGGGGGGGAGAAAGGGAGAAAAGTAATGAGCAGAATAGAAGAAGAAAAAGAAAAAAAAAAGTAGTGAGGAGAGGGGAGAGAATAGCAAGGGGAATGCTGGTTTGATTGAATGTGTTCGAAGAATAGAGCCTGTAGTTTAAGTCTGTACGTCTCAGGTACTGCTTCAGTGGTCTGACTGGTCACGTGCTTCACATTCCTAAATGAAGGTATTACCTAAAGATAAAGTGTATGTTAAAGAGTTTTCTTGTTGCCATCTCGTAGTGCAAGCAAGGTATGGGTATCCCGTGTGGTATCCCGAATTGCCACCTTTAGTTTGTCCGCCCTTTGTATCCAAGGGCACCTGTGGGCAGAAAAGCTGAGAGGTTATTTAAAGTATAAGTAAGATAAAGGCATTAAAAGGTAGTGTTAGTTATGGTATGTTGCCCATTGTAGTCCGTGATTTACCTTGGTGTTCTATACTTGTGTTCCTGTATATGAACCACTCTCAGGGATTATTGTGGACCTTTGTTGTAGAAGTCTGATTACATACCTGTTCTCTCTATGCTAGCCGTTTCTGTTGTTGCCTGTTTTCTTTGTGGTATAATGTGTAGTCAACGAGTTTGCGTTGTTCCTTTTTCATGTATTTTGGACACTGCTCCCACATCTATGCTGACTATTACAGTGTTCGGAGTTTCTACCTGTTATTTGATAGATTTAGTTGTGTATAAAACTATGTGTTCTAGGTGTTTCAGAATAGTGCTACCATTCTGTGTTTATCTTTTGTCTTCTGACTTACTTCGTTTAACATAACATGATCTAGGTCCATCCATGTTGCCTGCAAAGTCCTGTGATTGTATCGTTTCTGACTGCCATGTAATATTCCATTGTGTATATGTACCACATCTAATGATCCATTCATCTGTTGTTGGACATCGAGTTTGGTTCCCAAGATTTGCGCTATTATACTGAAGTGCTGCAATAAATATGTGGGTGCATAATATTTTGGAATGAATGTCCTTTTCATCTTGTGGGTAATATGCCTAGTAGAGCAATTTCTGGGTCAAATGGCAGATCGATTCTGAGTTCTTTGAGCACTCCTCCAGACTTTTCTCCATAGATGTTGGACTAGGGGGCATTCCCACCATGCAGTGGATGAGAGTTCCTTTCATACCGCATCCTCGCCAACAAGGTTGTTTCCATTATTTTTGATGTGAGCCAACCTCACTGGTGTAAGGTGGTATCTCATTGTTGTCTTGATTTGGATCTCCCCTGATGATGAGTGAAGGTGAGCATGTTTTCATGTGTTTTGTTGGCCATCCTTCTGTCTTCCTCAGAGAAGTGTCTATTCATTTCATCTCCCCATTTTTCTATGGCTTTATTTGGTTTTGAGGGGCTCAGCTTTCTGAGTGCTTTGTATGTTCTAGATATCAGCCCTTTATCTGATATGTCAAGTGAAAAGATTTTTTTCCATTCTGTTAGCTGTCTTCTTGCATTAAGTAGGGTTTCTTTTTGCCATGCAGAAGCTTTTTAGTTTGATGTAGTCCCATTTGTTTATATTTGATGCTAACGTTCATGCCATTGGAGCTCCGTTCTCAAAGACCTTTTTGATATATAGGTCTTCGAGTGTTCTGCCTATTTTATTCTCGATAAACTTTATAGATTCAGGTCTGATTTCAAGGTCCTTTGATCCATTTTGAGTTGACTTTTGTATAAGGAGTGAGGTATGGGTCAATTTTCACTTTCGTACATGTGGTTTTCCAGTTGTACCAACACCATTTGTTTGAATAGGCTTTCTTTGTTCCATTTCAGATTCTTGCCTCTTTTATCAAATATTAGTTGGCTGTATATCTGGGGGTTTTATGTCTGGGAATCTGTTCTGATCCACTGGTCTGAGCTCCTGTCTCTGTTCCAGTACCATGACTGTTTTTAATTACTATGGCTTTATAGTATAGTTTCAAGTTAGGTAAGGAGATGCCTCCCAGCTTCTTGTTTTCAGTATGTGTTGGCTATCCTGGATCTTTTGTGGTTCCAGATGAATTTTGTGATTGATTGTTTTATTTCTTTAAAGAATTGTGTCTGAATTTGGATAGGGATTGGCATTAAATCTATATAGAATTTGGGTAAGAATAGTCATTTTGACTATGTTAATTCTACCTATCCAAGAGCATGGGATGTTCTTTCCATTTCTTTAGATCTTCTTCAATTTCTTTCTGAAGTGTTTTGGAAGTTTCCCTGGTAAAAGGTCTTTCACTTCTCTTGTAAGGTTTATTCCTAGATACTTGATATTTTTTGATACTATCTTAAATGGGGATTGTAATTTTAATCTCTCTCTCCTCAACTTCATTGTTTGTATATAGAAACGCTACTGTCTTTTGTGTATTGACTTTGTATCCCAGCCACTTTGCTGTATTGGTTGATTGTTTCTAGGAGTTTTACTGTGGACTCTTTAGGGTTTTTGATGTATATCATCATATCGTCGGCAAATAGAGCTAGCTTGTGTTCATCTTTCCCTACTTGAATTCCTTTGATTCCCTTCTCTTGTCGGATTGCTATTGCTAGCACTTCTAAGGTTATATTGAATAAGAGTGGAGAGAGTGACAGCCCTTGCCCTAGTTCCTGACCTTAGTGGGAATGCTTCTAGTTTCTCGCCATTAAGTATAATGTTGGCTGTAGGCTTTTTCATATATAGCTGTAACTATCTTGAGGAAGGTTTCCTTCTAACCCTATTTTGCTGAGTGTCTTTAACATGAAAGGATGTTGGATTTTGTCAAATGCCTTCTCGGCATCAATTGATATGATCATGTGGTTTTTGTCTTTCCATGTTGTTGATGTGATGTATCATGTTTATTGATTTTGCGTATGTTGAACCAACCTTGCATTCCTGGTATGAAACCCACTTGGTCGTGATGTATGATCTTTTTGATGAAGTGTTGGATTCGGTTTGCTAGGATTTTGTTGAGTATCTTGCATCTATGTTCATTAGTGAGATTGGTCTGTAGTTTTCTTTTTTGGTGGTGTCTTTGCCTTCTTTGGGAAATGAGTGTGATATTAGCCTCATAAAAAGGAGTTGGGGAGGATTCCTGTTTTTTCTATGGTTTGGAAAAACCTTTGGAACAGGTGGTAATAGGTCTTCTTTAAATGTTTGATAGAATTCACCTGTAAATCCATCTGGGCCTGGGCCTTTGTTCTTAGGGAGTTTTTTAATTACCTCTTCAATATCCTCTGAAGTGATTGGTCTGTTTAGACTTCTAGATCTTCCTTTTCCAGTCTTGGAGGAGGGTGTTTGTCCAAGAATCTGTCGATTTCTACTGGGTTCTTCTAGCCTAACTTGAGTATAGTTTGTTCATAATATGATCTCATGATATGTTGTATTTCTTGGGGTTCTGTTGTAATCTCTCCCCTTTCATTTGTGATCCTAGTGATTGGGTGTTTTCCCCTCTTTTTTTTGGTGAGTCCTCGCCAATGGTTTGTCTATCTTGTTTATTTTTTTCGAAAAACCAACTCCTGGTCTCATTGATTTTTTGTATTGTTTTCTTAGTTTCGATATTGTTTATTTCTGCTCTGGTATTTATTATTTCTTGCCTTCTGATTGTAGGTTGGATGTCTCTGTTGCTGTTGTTCCAATTCTTTGAGGTGATCTTTTAAACTGTTGGGTTTTGTTGTTTTTCTGTTTCTTGACATAGGCCTGTATTGCTATGAGTTTCCCCCTAATTACTGCTTTTGCTGTGTCCCATAGATTTTGACATGTTGTCGTCTTTCATTGTCATTTGTCTCAAGGAATCTTTTTATTTCTTCCTTGAGTTGTTTCTTTGATCCAGCTGTTGTTAAGCAGCATGTTGTTTTAGTCTCCAGGTATTAGTTTTCCTCCATTGCTTCTTCTTGACATCAATTTTAAGACTCTGTTGCATAGTGAGCTGAATATGGTACTTCTAATTATCCCTTACCTTTGTGATCTTACATAGGTTGCTTGTATCCTAAGACATGGTCTATCTGGAGAAGGTTCCATGTGGGTTTGAGAAGAATGTGTATTCTGCTTTTCTGGGGATGGAGGGCTCTATATAAGTCTGTTAGCCCTAAATCTTCTAATTTTTTCATTTAGAGCTCTTATTTCTTTGCTATTTTTCTGCTTGGGAGGGATCTGTTCCAGTGGGGTGATAGTGGAGTATTGAGGTCCCCTACTATTATCACCATTCCCTTCATGTGTTTCTCCCAGGTTTGCCAGTAGTTGCCTCACATATTTTGGTGCTCTACATTAGGTGCATAGATAGTGACCAGGGTTAGTGTTTCTTGATCTAATGTTCCCCTGACCAGTAAGTAGTGACCCTCTTTGTCTCTGATCACTTTCCTTGAGGTTGAATACAATTTGGTCTGATATAAGAATGGCTGTACCTGCTCTTTTTTTGTTTTCCATTGGCCTGAATAATTACTTTCCATCCTTATTTTATTCTAAGCCTGTGCTTATCCTGTAGCTGTAGGTTGTTTCTTGCAGACAGCAGAAGTCCGTTTATTTTTCCTAACCCAGTTCTCTACTATGTGTCTTTTAATTGGGAGAGTTTAGTCCTTTTACATTTAGGGAAATTATTGATAGAGAGGACTGTTGTGCAGTTGTATTGTGGTGGATTGGTTGTTACAATCGGGGGGTTTGGATTGTGTAATTCTTCTCTGAGTTAAGTCGCTTAGGATCGGCTTAGTTTGCACAAATAGTTCAAGTTCAATCATGTTTGAGAAATGTTTTTTAGTCTGCCCTCCCATATGAAATGATAGTTTTGCTGGGTATTTGGACCCTGGGTTTGGAAATTTCTTTCATTCAGTTCGTTTAAATATGTCATTCCACTGTCTTCTTAGCTTGAATTATTTTCAAATGGGAGATCTGGTTTGATTCTTATGTCCTTTCCTTTGTACTTGAGGTTTTTTTTCTCCCTTATTGCTTTCAGGAGTTCCTCTTTCTCTTTGTTATTTTGCCATTTGGATTATTATGTGTCTTGGTGTGGGTTTATTGGGGTCTACTTTATTAGGGACTCTCTTGACTTCTTGGATTTGTCCCTGAATTGTCTTTCCAGAGGGGTGGGAGAAGTTCTCTGTTATTAACTGTCCCCGACTACCTGTTCTACCCCCCTTCCCTATTTCCTCCCCCTTCTGGTATACCCACAAATCTTTAGATTGTTTCTTTTGTCCTTGTTGATTAGATATTGGATTTTTCCTTCCAGTTGCTTTGCCTTTTTATTTCTTTGTTGGTTTCTTGATCATTTTTTGATTGCAGTTTTTCCTTCGAGTTCTTCTATGTGCTTCTCCAACTCGTTTCTGCTCGTAAGGCTTGTTACCTTGTCCTTTTAATTCCTTCACATCTTTTTGTATGGACTCTCTCTTGTTCTTTGACATTTCTTCTTTAATTTGGCTGATTCGTTTCGTCCATGGAAATTTTTATATTCGGTCTTGTTAGGGTTTCTTTTAATTCTTTTAGTAATTCTTGCATTTCCTTCCTCTTATGACTGCTTTTAGGTCTTCTTCCCGTGGATCTGTGCGCTTTGGTGGACTTGGAAATTTGATAGGGTTTGTCATGGTGTCTCCAGTTATTAGCGATTTCCTTGCTTTATGCATTGTTCTTTGTATTTAATGGTGAATTTTGGAGTTGCTGTGGCTTCTAATTTTGGCCTGCTTTGGTCCCTTCCGTGAAGGTGTTTCTAGAGGGGCCTGTTGGGTGAGTTTGTTGGGCCTAGCCCTTTTTTCCTCCCCTTTGCTACCTAGAGTGCAGCCTTCCTCTGCTGTGGGTCTTGTCCCTTTCTGCTCCTTAATTTCTGTCAGCGGTGCAGTTCCACTCCTGGCCACAATGGGTTACTGGCGCTGTTGAGCCTAGCTCTCAGTCCCCCCCCTCCTTTCTCTGGGAGTCAATGGAGCTCCGCCCCCTCCACGCCTCCCTTGAAGGGTTCCCTCAGTTTCAACCCCTTCAGGGCTCTGTCCTCACCCTTGGGGAGTCCCTGGTCCACCTCCAGGGTCCAGGGAGGTGGACTGCTCTAGTTCCCCTGCGAGTCCAGATGGCTGGCCCTATCTTCTCCCCGTCTGTTCGGGTCGCTCAACTTGACTTTTCTAGGTCACCCACCTGGGGGAAGGGAGTCACTCAAACCCTCTCTGGCTAGCACGCAGGGGTTCCTTGGGGAAGGGTCCCGTCCCAAATGCCGCGCGCAAAGAGACCAGAAATTCCCTCACTACACTCCATCCCAGCCGGCCGCCAAAGGGGTCCGACCCAGACACCGGTGCAAAGAGACAGAAATTTCCCCTCACTCACTACCTCCAGCTGGCCCGCCGGGGTCCCCTGGGGAAAGGGGTCCGACCCAGACACCGGCGCAAAGAGACAGAAATTCCCTCACTCACTCCTCCAGCCGCCCGCCGGGGGTCCCTGGGGCCTTAAGTTGTTTTTGGTTGAGGCATATAATATACTTTTATTTTCAATCTATTTCACATTCTTTGACTAATTTTTTCCATTGTCTGTTCACTTTGCCTTTAAGGTTTTTTTTTCTAATCTCTCCTTGCTGTATGGAGTTGTTATTTATCTCATCTTTCACAGCACCATTCTATTCCTCTAGCTTCTGTTACCCTGTTGTAGAGCTTATCCATTTTGTTATTCAATTCGTTTACTGAGTTTTTCAGGCCTGTTATTTGACCTGTTATTTCAGTTTGGAGTTTTGTGATTTCTGTCTTCATATTTTCTTGGTTCTTATTCGTGTTCTGTTCAACTCGATCCATGGTTTCTTTGAGTTCTTTGAGCATCTTCCATATTTCTTGTCTAAACTCCTTATCTGAGAGAATGATTAGTGGTTGGTCATTTTCTGGTCATCAGAATTGTCATTTCCATTCTCTATGTCTGATGCTGGCCTGCGTTGTTTCCCCATTGTCACACTTGTATTGTGAATTTTTCTACATTTTTTGGTGGTATTCATTGGCTAAATGATGTACTCATACATGCTCCTTTGGCTCCACCCTTTTTGAGTGGGTCAACTGCCTCCAAGGAAGGGGAGTCTTCCGTGGATGAAGCCTCACACAGGATCAAATCTTATGCCAGATCACGCAGCAGAAGACATTCCGGGGAGAAATGCTGGGTTTCAGTGATCCAGCACAGTTCTTAGTGTGATTTTTTTCTTCTTGTTGCAGTGGCATTCTTTCCTTAGAGTGCAGGGCCGCTCTGCTTCACTACGGCGGGCCATGCTCTTCTGGAGCTTTCTGGGAGAGCAAAATTTCTGGGCCCTTTTCGGTCCACTCCCAAGAGTTCAGAGACAGGACAGGAGACAAACACACACAGTCAGCACTCACTGTTTCTCACAGGCCCCCATATCTACTGGTTTAACACCACGGAATGGAATACAAAGGAATGTATCCAGAAACGTGTCTCTTGACAATGAGTCAGTATGAAATAAAGTGCCTGACCTCTCATTTAAGAATATGTTTTAGAACTGGAGTCTCCAGTACTTTTTGCCGAGGGCACTTGGTCTAGGCTGGTCCCAGAGAAAACTAAAGACCGTCTGTGTGTAGTTTAATTTGGATGAGTCAAATATATAATGATATCTTGAAAAAATTGGAAGAATCAATTTTAATTCTTACTCTAATTGTGGGGTGGGAACTGGGCCTTTTAGGTTGAAATGGTAGTGCATTTCTGATTATTCAGATCATGATTCCATCTTCACTTCATTAATAGTATGATTGTATTCCTGGTTAAAGTGTACTGACCCCTTTACTGCTCAGGGGAAGTTAGAACCTTTCATCAGAGGAAGAAGTTTGAGATGGCAAAGTCAGATATCAGACAGCTTCAAAAGTCCAACCCCATATGACTAAAAATCCATATATAGAACAAATTCTACCATTGCTCCTTCCTTAGCTGCTCCCAACAGTCTTCCATGGAGAGACAGGGTACTCTTTCTCTAATCCTCCTCCTCCCACTTCTCTCCTTTTTGATTCTTCCTCTCAATCATCATCATTTTATTATTGCCTGAGTCACCTAACTTCAGCCTATAATAAAAAAGCCCAATATCCATTTCTAGATTATGGTTTTCTGTCCCTATCCTCTCATCTCCTCTTATTCTATTTATCATATGCACCATAATATAGCCCCATTATCTCTGAATTTATTAATTTTTCTTATGGGCTATGATAGTGATTCTTGTTGAGTGTCTCATTGGGAACCCGGTGAAGCTACAGTATTAGTGTACTGGGTACAGGATAAACATAGTTCCTTGGTCTGATGGCTTAAACAGTAGAAAAATTATTTCTCATTATTCTGGAAAACAAAAGATCACAATGAATGTTCTGGGCAAGGTTAATTTCTCTAATTCTCTCTCTCTCTCATCTCTCTTCTCTCTCTCTCTCTCTCTCTTCTCTCTCTGGCCACACCTCTCAGGAGATACTCCTGACTCTGAGCACAGAAATCTCTCTTGGCAGACTCAGGGGACTATATGGGATGCAGAGGTTAGAACCCGTGTTAGCCACATGCAAGGTGCATGTCCTACCCATGTGCTATCTTTCCAGACCCTGGGTTAGTTTCTCTTGAGACCTTCCCTTACTTGTGGCTTTGAGTGGCCCCTTTCCTTCTTGTGTCCATGAGTGGCCTTTTCTGTGTGTGTTTTTGTCTCAGTCTCATAAGAAGACCAGTCAGGTTGGCTTAGGGCTCACCCTAATTACCCACCTTCATTTAATTATCTTTTAAAAGGCCCACTAGCCCAATTAAGCCATCCTCGGAGGCACTAGAGGTTAACAACTCAGCATAGCTTAGTATGCTTTGGCAGCATAGCAAATGCCATAAACTGTGTGCTTACACATAGAAATTTATTTTCTCACTGTCTAGAAGATGGAAGTCCAAATTTCAAATGTGCACATTATTAGCTTCAGAGGAGAGTTTTCCTCCTTACCTGCCAATGGCTGTCCTACCTCATAGTCCTCTCACAGCACAGCTGTGGGCCTGTGGGGCTGGGAAGAGAGAGGGAGAGAGAGAGAAAAAGAGAGAGAGAAAGAGAGAGAAATACCTTATAATGGCCTGCTGAAAACTTATGTCCCAAAGGCCTTATTGCCAAATTATTTTACTACTAACTATAAAACTATTTTAAATTCATTGAGGTGTGTTTATGGACGAATTATATTGATGAATGTTTCATGAACACGTCCAGAAAATAATGTATTCTACTGAGTTTGTCGAAATTTTTTTATAAATGTGATTTAGATTCTGTTGGTTGTATGATTTGTTGAATTCTTTATATCACTTTGGGGATTAGGACTTCAATATCGTGACTTTGTGTGTGTGTTGTGTGTGTGTGTGTGTGTGTGTGTGTTGCATGAAAGACATAATTGAGGCCATAATAGTCTGAATGGAAATTAAAGACATAAATCCACACTCTCAGTGTGGACACATGCTTTCCTGTCTGCCTGATATGAGCTTTAGAAACCTTTAAGGAGATATGATTTTCTGAATAGATGTGGTTGGAACTCTGGTCCAAATATTTTTGAAACTTCCTCACTAAGTTACCATGGATTTTCCCAGAATCTAGGGCTTTCCAAGAATGTGCTTATGGCTATGTATAATTGCTCTAGTTAAAGTTATATGTTGGAGAAATAATACCTCAAGAACATGTCAAAAGGCATCATTGCTACACTATGGGAACCAAGCAGTTGTGCAATCCTGTGGCGATTTATTTCAAGAACAAGACAAATCCAGAAAACACTGCCCTAGGACATTGAGAACCTTTCAACAACACCAAAGATAACTGAGAAAGAAGAATGATAAAATTGTTGACATTTGTGCTTTAGAAGTCTATTTTTCTCCTAGCAGAGTAAACCTCATCCTGCTTCAGGACCCATTGATTGACCCAAATTTTGATTGCTTAATCTCGTTAGACTGAGTTTACTCACTGTTAAAATATTTCAAAGATTTAATATTAATCACCAAGTAATTTAAAAACACACAAGAAAACTAGCTCAGACATTGCTGAAGTGCAAACTGAGTCATTCTTAGAGCACAGTTACAACGGTAAAAAAAAAAAAAACTAAAAACAAAAGTCAAGTGATGCAACTACATCAAATTAATAAGATTTTATACAACAAAATATTATAATGGGAATAAAAAGGCAATATAGCAACTGGGCTAAAGCATATGTCCTGGCAAGGAGTTGAACCAAAATGCATTTTAAAATGCAAACAACTTCACAAAAAGTAAAGCAACCCTAATTTGTAAAAATGAGCAAAAGACTAGAAGAGACACTTTTCCAAGTAAGACATATACTTTGTCCACAGACACATGGAAAAATATGCCCTTAATATCACTTAACTTAGAAACTATAAATTAAGGCACAATGAAATATTATCTTACAGTGGAGGAAATGGCTCATATCAAGAAGATTTGAAGCAGGTGTTATGATAATATAAAGGAAAAAAGAATCCTTATTCACTATTGGTGACAACATTAAATTGGTATAGAACTTCTATGGGGAATTCTTTTAAAACCTTATGACATTCTTTTAAAATGGTAAAGAAGTAAATACCATTCAGTTCCAGCAATACCATTCTTAGATATCTACCTGAAGGATATAAAGCACACATTTATAAAGATATTTGTACTACTATGTGCTTTATTCACAATTTTATATACATTTTCATAACAGGGAATACTGGACTCAGTTGTCACCTTGATAGGTAATTAGGTAAAGATAATGTGGTAGATCACCTTATTTTTTTTTACCACATTCTAAATCATTTGATCATTTAAAAATACATTGTGGGGCCGGAGAGATAGCACAGAGGTAGAGCTTTTGTCTTACATGCAGAAGGATGGTGGTTCAAATCCTGGCACAACAACAAAAAGGAATGTTTCCTGGTTGTACAATGGGTTTGAACCAAACTGTAGGGTGATTTTGGTTTTTGCCTCCAGGGTGGTGCTCATAATGGTGGTGATGGAGGGTCCACTGATGCAGCCAATAAGTGCGGCTAATAAAGCCTGCACTGCAAGGACATATGATGCAATATTTACTAGAATGATGCTGCAGTGTTGGGGATGCCCAGGGCCTCCCCAGTGGTGCTAGAGCTCTCCAGGACACATCTAATCATGCACTTGTGGCTTTACAGTACTGGAACTAGAATCTGGGTCTTGTCTCTCAGCCTCAAGTGTGGGTATTTTGTTTTATTTATTAAATAAATTCTTCAACTGTAGGGTTTACTATAGGTGAGATACAGTTACAAAGTTATTTATTATTGAGTTTCAGTTATACAATGTCTAACACCCATCCTTTCACCATTTCCTGCCCCCAATGTCCCCAGTTTCCCTCCCTCCCTGCCCCATCCTTGCCTCTATTTCAAAGATTTTTGTTCTCATTTGCTCACTTTCACTCTTCCTTTGTTTCCTATAGACTGTCTCATAATATTGTTACTGAGGGATATCATGACTATCTCTTTATCTCCTTTCTGTCATAAGGTTTTAAAAGAATTCCCATAGAGTTTATACCAATTTATGTTGTCACCAATAGTGAATAAGGATTCTTTTTTCTTTATATTATCATAACACCTGCTTCAAATCTTCTTGATATGAGCCATTTCCTCCACTGTAAGATAATATTTCATTGTGCCTTAATTTATAGTTTCTAAGATAAATGATATTAAGGGCATATTTTTCCATGTGTCTGTGGACAAAGTATATGTCTTACTTGAAAAAGTGTCTCTTCTAGTCTTTTGCTCATTTTTACAAATTAGGTTGCTTTACTTTTTGTTAAGTTGTTTGCATTTTAAATGTATTTTGGTTCAACTCCTTGCAGGACATATGCTTTAGCCCAGTTGCTATATTGCCTTTTTATTCCCATTATAATATAAATATATATACTTATATATTTATATATAACTAAAACCCAACTACAAACATGTTTGTAATCATGATGCATAAATAAAGATATTTATTTAAAAATTAGAATGATTTAAAAATTTCAAATCATGCCTTTTGTGAAAACATGATTTTACTCATGGGAGTATGAATAATCCAAATAAGCTAAATGATAAAAAAATCAATAAAACTAACTCCTCAACTTGTGAAAACTATGTTGGTTATCAGAGGAAAAGGCAAAAGACGTGTGAGTAAGAATGTGTGTGTGTGTGTGTGTGTGTGTTCTTAAGATTGGGCAGAGGAGACATTTGGATAGTGTGATGACTTTGAAACTTTTTAGTCTTTTTGGGGGGAGACATTTGGATAGTGTGATGACTGAAAATTTTTAGTTTTTTGGGGGGGGCACACCCGTTTGATGCTCAGAGGTTACTCCTGGCTCTGCGCTCAGAAATCTCTCCTGGCTTGGAGGACCACATGGGATGCCAGAGGATGGAACAGTGGTCACCTAGGTTAGCCTTAGAAGACAGACACCTTACCTTTAGAGCCACAGCTCTGGCCCTGACTCTGGAACTTTGGTGATGGGTGAAGTGAGGCTTATATACAAGTAGAGCTAGCTTACAAACAAATAGTAGAGTTGTACTCCTGGAATTTTATAGTATTAAGGCCGTGGTAAATCAATAAAGTTTGATATAAACTATTTCTATCATCCGTATTTTGCGTATAGAAAGAAGCTATTTTTAAACCTTTGATGATTTTATTAAATCAGAGTGTCTGAATTAATGGAGATTTCTAATTTATTAGTACTTGGTACCAGTCACATTCACAATTTGTCCCTTCCAAAGACCCAGCTATTTATAAAATGTGATGAATAAGATTTCTCGATGGTAATTTCCAATGTTTGAGGAAAGCTCATCTTTTGAATTGGGGCACAATGTTATTATGCTGAGTGAAATAAGTCAGAGGAAGAGAGACAGACACAGAATAGTTTCATTTATCTATGAGATTTAAGAAAAATAAAAGACATTTTGTAATAACACCCAGAGACAATAGAGATGAGGACTGAAAGAACTGGTCCATGTTATGAACCACCACTCACAAAGACTGGTGAGTGCCATTAGAGAAATAACTACATTAATAACGAGCATGACAATGGTAGTGAGTGAGAGAAGTAGAATGCCTGTCTCGAATACAGGCGAGGATGGGGGAGAAGGGAGATGGGGGGCATTGGTGGTGGGAAGGTTGCACTGGTGAAGGGGGGGTGTTCTTTTCTATAACTGAAACCCAACTACAAATGTTTGTAATTATAGTGTTTAAAGATATTCCAAAAAATAAAATGACTCAAATAAAAAAAATTTGGAACAACAACAACGAAAAGGAATGTTTCCTGGTTGTACAATGGGTTTGAACCAAACTGTAGGGTGATTTTGGTTTTTGCCTCCAGGGGGTGCTCATAGGTGGTAGTGGAGGGTCCACTGATGCAGCCAATAAGTGCGGCTAATAAAGCCTGCACTGCAAGGACATATGATGCAATATTTACTAGAATGATGCTGCAGTGTTGGGGATGCCCAGGGCCTCCCCAGTGGTGCTAGAGCTCTCCAGGACACATCTAATCATGCACTTGTGGCTTTACAGTACTGGAACTAGAATCTGGGTCTTGTCTCTCAGCCTCAAGTGTGGGTATTTTGTTTTATTTATTAAATAAATTCTTCAACTGTAGGGTTTACTATAGGTGAGATACAGTTACAAAGTTATTTATTATTGAGTTTCAGTTATACAATGTCTAACACCCATCCTTTCACCATTTCCTGCCCCCAATGTCCCCAGTTTCCCTCCCTCCCTGCCCCATCCTTGCCTCTATTTCAAAGATTTTTGTTCTCATTTGCTCACTTTCACTCTTCCTTTGTTTCCTATAGACTGTCTCACAATATTGTTACTGAGGGATATCATGACTATCTCTTTATCTCCTTTCTGCGCCCAGTTTTTGTGATCATTTGCAATTTTCATTGTCATAGTAGGCCCTTCTCTGCTCTAACTATACTATCCTGCTCTTTATGTCAAGTTTCCTACCAATGACTGATCTTCCTAGCCCTCATCTCTATTGTCTTTGGATATTATTATCTTATTATTTTGTTTCTATCAACTGTGGGTATTTTAAAAGTAGCTTAAGTTTTCATCCGCCATGCATTAAACAGAGTAATGAAGATAACTTCTTTTAGCAATTCATTTGTAGTTTCTGTTTAAAGTTTGATTTCAGTCATAAATACACATGTTTCATTCTGGCATCACAATTAGTGGATACAGAACAGAGAAGCCCACAATTTCTTAGTGTAGTATATTATTGTTATTACCATTTATTTTTAGTATGTCTACTAACTCTTGGATGAGTTCTATTAACTCAATGTTATCAGACATTGAACACATCTTTTGTTGTGTCCATAAAATTCTTTCTAACTCTATAAAAATTGTTTTACTCTAAGCAAAAACAGAGTGCACTGTTAAAGTCGTTCGACAATTCAGTAATGAGATATAATTTTTACTATAATAAAATTTCTTGTTTAGAAGGACAAAATAGCTTGGAATTGGAAATATAAGCACTCCATTCTGTGAAACACTGGTTCACTTCTCTAGCGAGAGAAACTATCAATTCATACCAAGGAAACATAATGTAGTGAAGGGAAGAATATATTTCTCATTTCTCAGTTCTCTGAAAAATGTCAGTGGGCCAACTTTAATCATCTTTCCCATTATCATCTAAATGTATATTTGAAATGCTACATCATAAACTAAATGGCTTTTTTCAAATTGTTATGTTTGATTTTACTGACCATAATGCTGATATTATTTTCTTTTATTTTAGCAGTCAACCAAAATTTATTTAACTTATTTATCTTTCTTGGGGGGGGCATACTCAATGTTGCTGAGGCTTATTCCTGACTCTGTGCTCAGGGATCTACCTGTGGGGGTTGGGGTTTGTATGGGGTGCTGAGAATCAAACCTGAGTTGGTTGTGAGCGAGGTAATCACCTGCCTATTGAAGTACTTCTTCTTTTGCTTCAACTGGAACCTATTTTATACAATTAGGATAAAAGTCCCTAAAATCAAAACTACAAGACAAAAGTTAATAACATGTTAACCATTAACTCTCTATCCTTGATTACTCCATCACTAATGACACAGTAGTGACAAAAGATAGTTATTGATCTAGAATATTGAAAAAAGTAGATAATATGATGAATAAAGGCATCTCACTTTTATTACTGTTTTGAAATGCTCACTTACTATATCATTGTTTTTAAAATAAAGTAATTTGACTACTATAATTATATGAAGGAAGACATAGTATTCAAACTAACTATTTTTATGACTTTGTTTTTTAGGGTTTTATATATCTACATGCATGCATATATACACCTGTATATTGTTTTAGAGGTATGGCTATGCAAAGAAAAAATGAAGTGTATTTATATCTTGAAGTTAGATGCCTGTGAGTTCAGGAAAGCTAGAAGCTGTGAAATTAGGTCACTGTTAGTTAATAAATACACATGGATTTAAATTACACAAGTGTTTGAACATCATTTAGTAATTTAGCAGACATTTTCTGCAGGTAACATTTCACATTTTATGGAGCCATAGGGTTAGTCTGAGATAAGGAAAACAAAATCTTTTCTCCCTCAATAATATCAAAGTTAAAGAGCCCAATTTTCATGACTAAATTTTAAATTGGCTTGGATTCAAATAAAAACAATATTATGTATAAACAATGAAATTAAAGAACAATGGGAATCTGATTTATAAAAAGTGAACTTAAAAAAGAAATGTCACAACTCAGTTTGATTCAGTAGATCCAATCTGACATTTTCTCTCCATGGTTTGAACAACAGAAATCACAGTGACAGGATTCACTATGGGGCAATCTCCAGGCTTCAGTCTGATGGAAGAAACAATGGCACTGGCTGCATTGCCCAACAAATTGCCTCTGGTGGACTAATTTTTAAATATACCACTACAGTAAATAGAAACTATAAAGCTTGTTAAAAGAGCAGGTGTTCTCTACCTGCATTTTCATGAAATGAAGGTCAGCCCATAGATTAAATCAGTGTACTTGTGATTAGGGTGAACCCCTGATTACTGGATTTTGCTCACTGACCCTTAAAGAGTAAAATTTGAGGTAATACATTAGCTTCCATTATTCTAAAAACTATTTAGGCAGGTAACAGAATTACTTCCATTCATATAAGAATATTTTCAAATTATAGTTGAAAATGAATCATTCTACAAAGTGTGGGGAACTCTCTGATGATCTATTCCTAGCTACTATCTATTGCTATAAAATATGTAATGCCCAGCAAATTTTGCATGGTGTGCAAACTTTCAAGGTTTGCAAAGTTCCTGAAGTTCATCAATGGATGCTAACTACTTCATAATTAAAGTGCTTATCTTGATGTCCAGGGGCTCATCTTCATACTTTGTCTTTATCTCTTTGATGGGATATGACTTTGGAAATAAATAATTCATTAAGGTCTGGGATTGGAGATTTCATTCTCTGGGACTCTTAGAGAATCAGAAAGTTTCTGAGGAAAGCTAAGTGCTCTTGTGTCCCTTGTCTCTAGAGGTCCATTGGTTCTATGATCTGTTCTTGTCTGCATGCAGTATGGATGGATCCCAAAGAAAACAGGGAAGCTGAGAGTACTGTGAATGCTGGGTATGAGTGAGATTTAAGTACTAATAATCTGATCACATTGAATAAGTCATGTAGTGGATCATCTGACTGATCCTGGTTTTGGCCCTTTTGCCCATGATAACAGAAAGAGGGTATTCTGTTTATGACTGAAACCCAACTATGAACATGCTTGTAATTATGGTGCTTAAATAAAGATTTATATTTGTTGTCCCTCAAAAAAAGATTATCAAACTAAGGTGTTCTCTAGTAGGACATATTAATGCAATTGATATATCTCTGTGTCACTAGGAAATTACTTCACAGAGCTATAGAGTTTGAGCTCTGAGTGGATTAGCACATCAAGAACCAAGATTCTTAAGGCCAAAGAGATAGTACATTAGGTAGGGAAAGTTCTGCTTCTGGAGAGATTTCTAGTTCCCTTAGGAGTAAGCCTTGAGAACCAACCGATGTAAAACATGAAACATACCTCTACCCCCTTTTCCCAAAAGAACCAAGTTTCTTAAATTAGGGATATAGAATAGGAATTAGCATGCACCAACCTAGGTTGACATACATCCTAGAACCACAGAAATCTCAAGCTGTTCTAGAGGCCCGAGCACCATAGAGGTTGTACTAGGGCACTCCAACTCCTCACTGCAGAAAATCATGGAATCCTTGGATCCTTGTAGTGAACACCTCGCCTGGTTGGCTTAACATTCCCAGATATGGTCCCTAAATCCTCCAAGTACTGCTTGAAATGCCCCTCAAAAGGAAAATAATCAATTGTCTTGCCAAGGAATTTTTGTGATGGGGAGAACAAAGAAAACGACTTCATTTTAATCTTTTCTCCTCCCTTTGAGTCAGAACTTCTTCAGCAGGGTGAAGATTATTGCTATTCTTGTGGGGTGGAGGAAGATATGAATGTTTATGTGGTAGACAATCTAGAGAGAAATAGAGATGACAAAGTTTGGGGGGTCAATCCATGCTTTGAGGCTATTTCTGGGCTAGACTTTCTAACACAAGCAATCTGAGACGTAACTGTAAATTCATATGCAGAGCTGTTGGCATGTCCTGGAGAGCCACCCTAGCTTCCTCAACACTCTACAGTGCCTTAGTAGTGGAGCTGTAACATGTCACGTCATGCTGACAGGACGTGTCATCAAGAACCCTTCAAGGTCAAGCTCAAGTTCCTATGTGTGTCCTGCTAACAAACTGGCTGCACTCCCATCAGGAACTCAAATGAGGCAAGTCTTAGCCTACAGAGGATTCACACCCTATTTCTCCCCCTTTCTCCTACTGGGGATCACTCTGCAGCATGTCTGACTAGATTCAGGGTTGAGGCAAGAAGATTCAAGGACTGAAGATGTTTATCAGTGGCAAGAGATTGGGGCAAATGAAGTCAGCAAGGACTCTTGATCCCAGAGATTGGCAAGACTTCTATCCCTCCTTCCCTGACCTATCCTCAGAGTTCCAGCCAAAGAACTCCAGACTAGTTTGAGCCAATGTTCAGACAGGTCAAGCTCTCTTTTGCTTGCTCAGGATGTTTGTTTGCTTTTGGTTTCTTTTCTTTTGCTCCTGCATAAATCTAAGCTCACAGGCTATCTAGAATTTGCTCTCTATGTACCTTCTGAGAACTTCCCAATATCTTCTCTTAGTCTCCTGTCTGTGACCTCCTATAACAAAAATAATTATTATCTGGCATGGAATTCAGAAATTCTTACTTGGTCTTTTCCAGTTGTTCTCTAGTCATGCTTTTCCTCCTTATTAGGTTCGTGAGAGCAAGCTGTGTATAGCTACTACCCCACAGGGATGAGTAAATACAAACTCAGGAAATACTGGAATTAGTGAGTTAAACTCCAACTTTTGTATCATTGGAGATGTAGCAAGGCTGAACTTAAGTGATTTTATGAGCATTGGACTAGGGGGAGAGAACATTTTCTGCAGATTTTTTCAAATATTTTGAATGACTCATACTAAAATATTTTTGCCCCATCACATTAGAATATATACAAGTATATAAAAATTTACACAAATACTTATTAGAAGAAAAATATGACTGAAATGAAAATTAAAATCTATACATAATTCACTAAAATTTTTCAATTTTGTTCAATTTAATTAAAAATATTCACTATCCCCCATTAACTGAATTTTATCATCCACCAATGGTTGATAACTTACATTCTGTAAAACACTGGTTTTTCTCATAAAATTATATTCAATCTGACAAGGAATTTTGCCTTTGTTTTATTCTCTAAAAATCCATAAAAATAATTTTACTCACACATAATTTACATAAAATCAAAGTAACGGTTCTAAAGATCTCACAGTGTTTCACAGAAAATAAGTAGTGAAATAAATACAAAAATTGCTCTTATTTTGTTTATACTTTATATTTTTTTTGAAAGAGGAATTGGCCCATACTGATGATATAAAATTTTATTCCATGTTCTATTTATAGGGATCACTCCTGATTATGCTCAGAAAAACTATTTAAGTTATTGGGCTTAAATCTGTGTCAGCCATGCAAGACAAGGAATAGTGGTGACAACATTTTAGGGTCAATTCATGCTTTGAAGCTATTTCTGGGCTAGAGTTCTTAACATATATGTGATCTGAGAACTATAGATCCATATGCAGAACTGTTACCTCTTTTCTTTTTTTTTAACCCCTGTTCTATATTTTCAGCCCAAGTAATCATTATTCTTAAAGTCCTCTGTTCTTAACCCCTGTTCTATATTTTCAGCCCAAGCGATCATTATTCTTAAAGTCCTCTGTTCTTAACCTCTGTTCTATATTTCCAGCCCAACCAATCATTACTCTTAAAGTCCTAATCCAATGCTCTTTCAATCTACCACTTGATTTGTACGTATTTAATCTGAAAAAAAAAAAAAAGCTGATTAAAAACACCAAAAGGGTAGTTGACATACTTAACAGCCTGGATTAATAGGAAGTGCTTAATGTACTCCAGAAAGGGAGAAGAATGTAAGCTTCATTAAAAGGCATATGCAGTTTTTGACATTGTGCAAAGAGACACCAGCATGCTTTTTATAAAGTATGATTGTTCTTTTTACCAAGTATGGCATGTGTATGTTTCTCATGAGCCACTGCCTGATGGCTTGTCACTAGGAAACCTTTACAAGTTCATAACTCTTTATGAACACATATGTAGTAGGCACTGGCAGATAGGAGATCCTTAGTGGTTCCTGTCTATGCTTGAGATTTTTCTCTGAAACCAAAGAGAGGGAGTTCTAGAAAGGGCAGTGCAGGTATCAGACAGGAAGAGCTTTTTTTCCCCTAAAACTGTCATCTGCAGGCTTGGTTTCTGCCGATATTAATTTGGCAAATTAGTTTGGGGAAATTATCAAGAATATATTTCAGTTTTTGCTCTCTGTGCCCCTCTTAATAAGACCTGGGAAATGCAAAGACAACTCTATTCTCATATCCTAGTTAAATGTTTATATGAAGAAGTAGTGTAAAGGAGAGTTAAGACAGAAAGGCCACTGAATAATCATTCATTGAATATTAAAATGACTAAGTAGAGGACTACATTGTTGAAAATGGCCAAAGTGTGAATATGTGCTGTGTCTATGTAGGTAATCATGATTAAAATTATATATAAAGCACAGTGATTTAAAAGATACTCATAGTTGAGTTTTAGATATATAATATTCCATCACCAATCCCATCACCAGTGTTAACTTCTGTCTACTAATGTTCCAGGTTTCCTCTCCTACTTTTCCTTGTCTCTTGCTTCATTCTGCCCTCCCCATCTTTTTAAAATTACTTTATATAAATACCTTACTTACAAGGTTGTTCATAATACAGTATATTCACAACATTGTTCATGACTGAGTTTCAGCTGTACAATGCACCACACCCTTTACCAATGCACATTTTCCATCACTAGTGTCCCCTATTTCCCTCCCCTCTCCAATCTCCCCTGCCTGCCTCTATGGCAGGCATTTCCCTCTCTCTTTCTCTAATTCCGTTTTTTCATTGCTGTTTATTTATTTATCTTTTTGGTTTTAGGGCCACACCCTGTGATACTCAGGAGTTACTCCTGGCTATGCGCTCAGAAATCACTCCTGGCTTGGGGGACCATATGGGACAACGGGGATTAAACCCAGATTCATCCTTGGTCAGCTGCATGCAAGGCAAATGACTTACCGTTGTACTATCGTCCAGCCCCTCTTTCTCTAATTCTTGCTTTCATTTTTCCCTCAGTAAAACTGTGGTTTTTAATATTGTTACTGAAAGAGTTTTATGCATATCATGTTATCACCGTTTAGTACCCATTTTTTGTCTGCTCTGATCATTTTCAACTATCACTGTCACAGTGGTTCTTTCAGTGTCCTAACTGCACTCCCTTGCTATTTGTAACAAGTGTCCTATCATAAACTGGTCTTCCTGACCTTTGTCTCTATTGTCTCTGGATATTATTATCATACTCTCCTTTTTATATCCCACAAATGAGTGTGATTATTATATGTCTATTCCTCACCCTTTGACTCATTTTGTTTAGCATAATACTTCCCATATCCATTCATATATAAGCAAATTTTGTAACTTCATTTTTCTAACAACTGCATAGTATTCTATGGTGTAGATGTAACACAGTTTGTTCACTCATCTGTTCTTCGACACTTGGTTTGCTTCCATATTATGGCTATTGTGAATAGTACCGCAGTGAACAAAAGAACACAGAGTACTTTTCTGCATTGTATTTTTGGGATCCTAGGGTATATTTCTACGAGTGGTATTGTTGGATCATGTGAGAACTCAATTTCTAGTTCTTTGAGGAATATCCATATTGTTCTTTAAAAAGGCTGGAACAGTCAGTGTTCCCACTGGCAGCAAATGAGAGTCCCTTTCTCCCCACATCCAAGCCAGTATTGTTATTCTTTGTGATGTGTGCAGTCTCTGTGATGTGAGATGATATCTCATTGTTGTTTTGAGTTGCATCTCCCAGATTAATGATGTGGAGAATTTTTTCATGTACTTTTTGCCTGCCTGCCATCTTGTCAGGCACCTTTTAAAATTTGGTTTTAAAATTTGGGTCTCAGGGTTTCAGTTTTGTCAATTCTGTGGTTTTAACTTTATCATTCCTAATGACACTGAGACTCACTTGAATCCCCTTGACCCTTGTCTCCACATTTTCTTATCAACCCTTATTTCCTTCTTCTCTATTTTATTTCTTTCCTTTTTCTGTATTTCTTTGCCAAGGATTATCTAGGTACCCTACTCCTTTAACCATTATATTCCGTCATCCAGTTATTCTATATACCACATATAAGTGATATCATGTGTTTATCCTTTTCTTGGCTTACTTCATTTAACAAGAAGATATTCAGGATTTTTATAAGAACTTATAAAAGGTGCTTTTATTTGGTGACCTCAGTGGAGTGACACCAGTCCAGTTGGTATCTGAAAAGGAAAGACTGAGGAGGTGGAGAGGATGGAAAAGCAACAAGAAAGGAAAAGATCGAGAGAACATGTGTGACCTAATATGAGGGAGACCAGAAACCTTGAATGCTGAGTAAAATCTTTGTGCTATAAAATTATTTTGCCTTACCTGTTATTGTGTATATGGCGTGAGACTCAAGTATATGTTTCATATGATGGTAAGTTAGCTCATTTATTATTTTTACTGACCTGGTTTTCAAAGTTGAACACCCTTACTTTTTATCTTGTAGCTTACAGACTTCTGAGCTGGAGTCAGAAGTGGATATGCCAGGGCATAGTGGATTTGTCAAGCTAGTTTAAGAGAGTTAGGCTTCCCTAATAGTCAATAAAATGGAATTTTCTTAGCAGAAGGAAAATAGTACCTATGTTGCAATGACAGGACTCACCTTTCAACCTTGTGTTTGACCAACTTTGGGAAAAGAATTGCATTCTGTCCAAAAGTCAAGTTACAGCTACACTACATATGGGTTTCTCAATCCAGGACCTGGAATGTCAAGTAAAACAAAGTCTCTTGCCCCAAATAAAGTCATTAGTAAATATTTCTTGTTTTTCTCTAGAAATTGTGTTCTCTCACGATGTCTTTCTTTTTTATCTTTCATTATCAAAGCATGGTGATTTACAAAGTTACCCATAGTTAAGTTTTAGATATGTGATGCTTGTAGCATCAGGCCTACCACTAATATCAAGTGATGTATTTTTATACTATTGTTTTGTGTTGAGAAAAGATGAAGTAAATGACAATTTAAGAAGCCTGTAGTTTTGAAGGAGAAAGAAGAGGCTAAGAATACCTACATGTATTGCCAAAACATGGAGATAAGACACAGCATCTGGGTTCAGATATCCTACATATGAAATTGTTTCTGCTACCTGCTATGTCAGTTCTATACCCTTTCTTCTCTATTTGTAAAAGCTGTATAGAACAAACATCTAAAAATCAACATTAGAATATAAATAATCTATTTTTTTTGGACACACCCAGCAGATCTCAGGGGTTACTCCTGGCTCTGTACTCAGAAATCACTTCTGGCTGGGAATGCTGGGGATCGAACTCATGTCCATACTGGGCCATCTGCGTGCAAGTCAAATGCCCTACCACTGTGCTACCATCTGGCCCATCAACTTATCAACACATGTAAAACATAAGGCAGCACTTACTCATGGTAGGACTTATTAAAGACTAGCTTTATTAGTGCATTGAAAAACAATAATCCATTTAAAAAATTGTGGTTTTATTTATTTGAAAAGATTTAAGATTATTTTTAGTATTAAAAGAAACTCCAAAATTTAAAACTGAAAGGCCTGTCTATTTTATAAATATGTGAATAAGCCCAGGGAACTGAAATCTCCAAGGTCACATAGCTACTTGTGGTAGATTCAAGAATAGATTATGAATCTTATTCATTTTAGATCATTCTCCACTTTACCACCCTCTTTCCCTGGAGGAGGATGTCCCAGACCAGGAAAATATGGAAGCAATAATAACCAGAACTTCAATACTTATCCCCCAAGACTTTCTTATTACCTCAAAGATAATCTTCATCTGGAACCTCTAGTCACTCAGTTAGTACTGACTTAGGCAACCCTTTGGGAGGTTCAGAGCAATATAGAACAGCTCTTGTCCTTAAAAAGATTTCAATTGCAAGCATGGCGATGAGCGCCAGAGATTATAATGATGCAATTGCAATAATGTGAAACATACAGAGAAATAGTATTCATCTTTTGCTATGAAACTTTTTCCCAATCCTATAAACATTTACGACAAAGTTAGTAGGAATGTTAGTATAAATTACCTGTAGATCGAGCCAAACCAGTCTACTGCAAGTTGGGCTGTGTTCATTATCTGCTAAAGCTCCGGTATCAGATGCTTGGCATTTTTGTAGTATTTTTTACTGTTTTTCAATTTTCTCTGGAATTTCTTGAGAACTGCTCCCTGGACTCTGTTTTGAAAGGTATATTTTCAGGTAGAATCTGCTATTCTATTAGAGTCCCTTTTATGTCATTATAATGTCAGGAAAGGAAAGCCTTCTAAATTATTATTTTTCCCTTTTTTCTTGGGGGGGGGTCACACCCAGTGACGCTCACGGGTTACTCCTGGCTAGGCTCAGAAATCGATCCTGGCTTGAAGGACCATATGGGATGTAGGGGGATTAAACTGTGGTCCGTCCTACATTAGACGCTGTGCCACCACCACTCCAACCACTCTAAATTATTTCAATTGAAAAATCTCATTCTTTTAGTATATCTGGTCCTTGGAATGCAATCTTCATGAGAGTTTTTTAGATCCTTGTAACCTTATAAGACAGGAAAGACAAAAAAAAAAAAAAAAAAAACAAAAACAAAAACCAACCAACCAACCAACCAAACAAACAAAAAAAAAAAAAAAAAAAACTGGAAGCAGAACTGCAGAAGATGGCCTAAGGTTCTAGTATTATGTTTTTTTTCTAGATCGTAAGACTTTTTTATGAAGCCTGGATTGACTTAAACATTTAAAAATATCTTTATCAACTACCAGAGCAATACAGATATCATTCTTGGCTTTTCACTGTGAGAATGTGCTGGGATTCCTGGAAGCAAAGCCCAAGGAAGGGTGAAAAATACCTTCAGGAATCTCCTTTCTTTTCCTTTCTTTTCTTTTCTTTCTTTCTTTTTCTTTTTCTTTCTTTCTTTCTTTCTTTCTTTCTTTCTTTCTTTCTTTCTTTCTTTCTTTCTTTCTTTCTTTCTTTCTTTCTTTCTTTCTTTCTTTCTTTCTTTCTTTCTTTCTTTCTTTCTTTCTTTCTTTCTTTCTTTCTTTCTTTCTTTCTTTCTTTCTTTCTTTCTTTCTTTCTTTCTTTCTTTCTTTCTTTCTTTCTTTCTCTCTCTCTCTCTCTCTCTCTTCTTCCTCCTCCTCTTTCTTCCTTCTTCCTCTCTTCCTCCTTCCTTCCTTCCTTCCTTCTCCCTTTCCTCCCTCCCTTCTTTCTCTCTCTCTCTTCTTCTTTCTTTCTTTCTTTCTTTCTTTCTTTCTTTCTTTCTTTTTCTTTCTTTCTTTCTTTTTTCTTTCTTTCTTTCTTTCTTTCTTTCTTTCTTTTTCTTTCTTTCTTTCTTTCTTTCTTTCTTTCTTTCTTTCTTTCTTTCTTTCTTTCTTTCTTTCTTTCTTTCTTTCTTTCTTTTCTTTCTTTCTTGGTCTAGACTTCAGGAATCTCCTTTTTTTTTCTTTTTCTTTTGTCTTTGTCCACCACAGTCACGCCTGCAATTTGCTCAAATTACAACATGAGGGTACCTATCAATGTTTGGCCACTATTCCTGGTAAACAAGTTTCAGTGACTTTGTTCAGATTTGTGGGACTGTCCTGCTTACCTTAGTTCCCTTGTGAGTTTAGGAAAAGTCATTGATTCTCAGTTTTAATAGGTTTGTTTTCTTGTAAGATTAAGAGCAGTGACTTCAAATATTTAAAAAGTAGGATTGAAGGGACCAGAGAGATAGCACAGTGGTAGGGCATTTGCCTTGCAAGCCATGATCCAGGATGAACCTTGGTTAGATCCTCAGAGTCCCATATGGTCCCCGAGCCAGGAGCGATTTCTGACTGCATAACTAGGAGTAACCCCTGAAAGTCACCAGGTGCATCTTCCCCCCTCAAAAATAGGTAAGATTGAAATATACAGTTCTAAGTCCTTGTCATATAATATTCTGTGTTTAAATATGAAGCTGTATCGGTATCACTGTACCACAATATGGTTTGATTTCTCTGTTGATGTTGTCTGTAGTCTGGTCACAAATAATTTGACCTAAAATGTAGGGGTTTCTTTTGGGATCTGCAATTCTATTCTCAGCTGATCTATGTATCAGCACGTATGCAGTACTACACTGGACTGCAAGAGCTTTATTGTAAGTTTTGAAATTGCATTTTGTAATTCCTCTAAAGCCATCAATTTTTTCTTATGTTTGTTTTATTCTGTTTCCTTGCAGTTCCATATGAATTTTAACAATTTCTGCAAAGAGAACAGTTGGGGTTATAGATAGCACTTAATTTTTAAATTAATTTGAAATTTAATAATAGCTTTCTAAAAATATTTTATGGTGAGTCTATTTAAGTGTCTGTGTTGTAATCTTCACAAGAATTTCTTAGACATGCCTCCCTTAGATAAAATTATAAAGGTATATATTACTAATTTAAGTACACTAATATATTCCTTTTATTAATGTGATTCTATGATTTTAGTCTATTGAATATAGCTTTATTTGTGACAGCATAGAAACAAAATGTATATTTGTGTATTGTCTTATATTCCGAAATCTTGCAGAGCTTATTTACTAATTTATGTGGTGTTGCAGAATTTCTTTTAATTTAGTCAGTTAAACTTTCCTGTCCAGTGAAATTCGATTTCACTGGATGTATATTGCAATAATTGCTCTGCTGGAAAGTACACATCCTAAAGTGGTCATGCTAAATAGTAACTAGAATGTGTTAATGGATCCATTATGGACCTTAAAAGAAGAATTCAGTGGGAAGAATATCTTTGGATGTTAGCAAAAGGGAAAAGATTGATGAAGAAAGTGACCAATGAGTTAGAAGGATGAAAGCAAAGTCCTGTAGTATATCTCCAGCAGATATTATTAATAGGAAAATGAAAATTTTTTGATATATAATTTTTTTATTTAATATTTTTAACTGTGCCGTTTTAGGCATACATATAAATCACCATCTCTATCATTCCTACCCTGCTTAAAGCAACCAGAATCTGGCTTTCAATCACCACGGAATATTGTTTTACTGGGCTTATATTTTTACAGATCTTCTTATCAATGAAAATATTATACTTATTCTTTTGTGTCTGCTTTCCTTTGTTTAGCCTGCTGTGGTTTAAAGCTAGAATTTGGGAGTTAAAGCAAGTCACTCTAATAGAAATGTCTCATTATTTCTGTTTCTGAATTCAGACCAGAAAGAAGGCAGATATGTGAAAGGCACCCAGTGCTTTTCCACCTCCTAATGTTTTCTAAGAAAGCCAAGGACACATGTCAGTTAAGCATTACAGGGAATCTCCTGTGGTCAAAGCCACCTGGCTTTGTGCCCAGTCACCTCCTGTCCCTTCCTAAACTCTTCATTGTCTCTGAAGTAGTTCAATGTCGAAACAGTTCCCTTTCATACCGTTGAGAAGTTTAGAAAACCTGCTATGTGCTCCATAGTCTGGTCCTGTTTCTACTCCAGGGCTTGAAAAGAAAAATCTAGAATATATTCTCTGATTTAACAGTGAAATCCTAGTTTACACATGTAATCCCAGAATAGATTCCTTCACATCTGTTTTAATAGAAACCAATGCTTAAGTAAGTCTCTCTTCCTTAAAGCAGTGCTTAGCCATGAGAATGTGCCATTGACTTTATATACTTTCTGTTGGTGGTCCTTCTCAACTACCAATATAATGAGAATTAGAGATGGGATTTAGTGGGTGAGGCGGGTTAAATGAGATAGTGAAGACAGGGCTCAAAGACAGAATTGATTCTCTCATAAAGGAAGATACTGGAAAGAACCAAAATCACTCTTGGTTTATTAGCAGCTCACAACTCCTCCCACCCCCCCAAAAAAAGATCTCAGAATAAAACTACATTCCTAACATGGTGGTCTGAGACTCCCAAAGAGCAGAGCTATAATAAACAAATAAATTCATTTTATTTAAATCATTCTATATATGATATTGCAAGTGACAACCTACACTAAATAATAAAGTATTATTTATAAAAAGTACAATGTGTTAGGCACTAGGTCACATTTAATAGTATTTATTTTAAATTTAAGCACTGTGATTTGCAAAGCTGTTGACAAAGAGTTTCAGGCATATTATATTACAGCTCCAATTCCACCCCTAGTGTCCACATCCTTCTACCTTTGGCCTTAGGTTTTCTCCTATACTCAATCTGGTTTCTTGATAAGGCATGGTTTTAAGTTTAGTTATGATGGGTGGGAGATTCAATGGTTATAGTAGTGTTAGTTTTAGTGGGTTAGAAATGTAGAGATGCCTTGCCTCTACATTCTGACTGATATCTGATCTTTGCATTTATATGACCTTCAGATATCCTCTTGTTATTTCCCCCTTTCATTTCTCTCCTTCCCTGCCATTTCCATTTCTATAATTTAGGGCCAAGAGTATGCCCACATTTGATATTTTCTATTTCTTGTCATGTTAGTTGCATACTACAGGTTTATGAGAACATTTGATATCTGTCCTTGTTTTCTTCTGAATTCACTTAGCATGAGATCCTCCAGTTCCATCCAAGTTGCAGTGAAACTTGTAATTTCATTGTTCTTTATGGCTGCGTAATATTTTTTTTATATGTGTATATGTAACTGAGGGTTACTATATCCCCCTAATAGTTGTGCTCTATTTAGAAATAGTTTTCTTATGTAGGAAAGAATTATTTTTAACATTATTCTTACTATAAGATGTATTGTTTGTTTGTTTATTTATTTATTTATTTATTTATTTATTTATTTATTTTTGGCCACTCAGGGGTTTTTGGTGATGCTCAGGGGATACTCTTGGCTATGCACTCAGAAATCACTCCTGGCTTGGAGACTCATATGAGATGCTGGGGGATCAAACCACGGTTCATCTTAGGCTAGTGTGGGCAAGGCAGATGCTTTACTCCTTGCGCCACTATTCTGGCCCCTAAGAAGTATTATTTCACATTATTCATCTCTTTTCAATGAGAACTGTAAGTTTAAGAATGACTATAAAGGTTCTTAGAGATTTCCTGAACAAGATATAACTTCTATGTTATCCAGACACTTGCTTACTACTAAACTTATATACAGATATAAATATGCATTCCTAACAGCTTTCCAAAAAATATGTATTTTTTCATAACAATGTTAAACTTTATCTTAAAGAAAGTTAGAGTTTATAGATTTATAGAATGTATTACTTGTGGGGACATACAGAATCTGTACTCAGGGGGTTGATATCCTTACTTCAGGCAAGGTTTTAAGCTTTGTCTATCTCTCTGGTCCCTACATCAGGTTATATTTATAGTGAAATCACTTTACTAGTGTTTGCTTCTTTTCATTAATGTTCTAGTTTTCTTTTCTTGCCTACCACAAATTTTCTTTTCTTGCCTCCCTGAGAGGAAATTATTTTTTCCTTTTAGGATTGTGGTTTACAATGCTGGTATTGATGGGATTTCCTGAATTACCTTTTCCATGCACCAGCACCACCTCCTATCCAGAGTGTCCATTTCCCGCCACCATTGTTGCAGGGCTAACTCACCTGTCTTAGTCTTCTTTTTCCTTATCCCTCTATGGTAAGTTTCATATTGAAGACCAGTTCTCAAGTTCTCAGTCTCTGTTATCTTTGGACATTTATTACTATCTACTATATTTCTTTATATCATGCCTCTGAGAGATATTAGATGTTTGTTCCTCCTTCTTCTGAAAAACTTCACTCAGCATGATATTCTCCAGATCCATCCATATAGAATCAACTTGCATGATTTTATCCTTTCTTCTAGCAGAATAGTATTCCATTGTGTGTATATATCTATATATGTATATCTATATACAGAATGTATATATACACCTTATCCAGTGAATTTTTTATTGGACACTCGAGTTGCTTTCAGATTTGGAGGCTGGGTAGGACCACGCCCACCAATGCTCAGTGCTCATTTTGGGCAGGATTCAGAGATGGTATTCAGAGATGGGATGTTGAGAATCAAATCTGTATTGGCCTAATGCAAAGCAAGCTCTTAACCCACTGTACTCTCACTCCCATCCCTGTTCCTAGTTTTTAATATGTATCCCTAATGTTTTCCAAAACGACTGGAACTGGACAGACATTAATCAGGAGTGGATGAGAATCTCTTTTTTTCTCTCACATTCCTCCTAACGCTGGTTGCTTTTGCTCTTTTTGTTGTGTGCCAGTGTGGGATCTTTCATATTGAAGCAGTAGCAGTGCAATATCTTCATTCTTATGGATGACTTGTGTTTTGTCCTCAGGTTCTTTGATAGGGTGGCACTCAGCATTCAGAATTTTGTTGCTGTGACATACCATTATATTTGCATAAATTCTTTAATATTGTACATCCATTCTCCTTTGAGTTACTTGAATTTCTTTCCTAGTTCTTCCTAAATTTTCATGACCATTGTATGGAATGCTGTTATCAGGTCCTTCTTTTATAAGATCATGGAATTGTGATGAACTTAAATGCTTACCTTGATTTTAGTCTCTATCTGATGGAACTGCTGAATTTCTTTGTTTTCTCATCAAAGTTTCCTAGGTACTGACAATGTAGCTTCAGATCCCAAAATATCTAAATATTGCTCAGTTATAATGTTTACACTATCTGGGCAGTGTTTTCCCTTCTGGATATATTATTTTCTGACTATTAACTGTCTGATGAAAAATATCTCAGCAGGTAGTTGTATTGTGGAGCTAGATTCTCTGTTTTAAACTCAAGGACTGTGTGTGTGTGTGTGTGTGTGTGTGTGTGTGTGTGTTATAGCCCTAAAAGGAGACATTGTGATTTACAAGAAACTTTTTCAATGTGTGAGATCTCTAGGCTTGGGCCAGGTTGGAGAGAAAGCCACTCCCCTAGCTCTGAGTTGGCACTTCCAATATTTATTCTAAGGGAGAAATGTTTGATGCACCTTTGAAAGAGGCCAGTGAGTGGGGGGGGATGGCTGGAGAACTTTGCCTTGCAGCACAGGGCTCTCTAAATTTATTTTTTTCCCTTGCCCCCTAAATTTAATTTTTAAAATACAACTTGGAAGTAGGTAATCTTAGTATCATCCTTTTAAGAAGGTGGGAATGGAGATGAGCATCACATAGCTGGCAAGTGATTATAGATGTTCTCTCATGAGCATCAACTTGAAAGAAGCTGCACACATTTATTGTCTTACCATGAATTTCTATATATTTATTGATATCAATCCCTGACTTTATAAAATCTTTGAATAATCTGTCTATTTGTAAAGGGTTTAATCTCATTGTCAAATTTTCTGTTTTTGCTTGTTTTGCTTGTTTGGACACATTCTGCTGTACACAGGGCTGACTCCTGGCATTATACTCCAGGATCACTCCTGGAGCGATATATGTATATATATATGTATATGTATGTATGTATGTATGTATGTATGTATGTATGTATGTATGTATGTATGTATTTTCTGGGTTACCATATAGTTTGTCGGCGATTGAACCTTGGTTGGCCATTGTAAGTCAAATGTCCTATTGTACTATTGCTCAGGTCCCTGTCTAATCTTCATAGACTAAGTTTTAAAGATGAAAGCAGGTTTAAAAATGTTAGCTTTGATGCGTCTATATCTGCTTATATACACCTCTATGAATAATGTTGGTGATACAGGAGAGTGTTGTGTACTAGTATAGACAGGTAACTTGAAAAGAAAGAAAATATTTACAAGAGGGACATTGGAGAGGAATTATAGTTTTATCATGTTTAAAAAATGTGGTTTTTTTTGGGGGGGGGGTAACCACACCTGCTAGCTCTCAGGGTTTACTCCGACTTTGTGTTCAGAGATCACTCCTGATGATGTGTGAAAAATCATATGAGGTTCCAGAATTTGAATACAGGCGTACTGTGTTGGAAGACAAGCACCTATCCTGTTGTGTTATCGTTCTGGTCCCTCGATCATAGTTTTCTTTCCATACTATTCAACAATGGTGCTGAAAAGTAAGATTAGGGTTGCCAAAATTGGTTTGGACTAGAGTGATATGCCCTTTTGTTCTACATAGTTTTGACTGATATTTACTTACTGGATGACAAACTTAGAATGTATTAAAACCATAAGATATGGAGCTCAAAATCAAAATGAGACATCACAAAGAAATTATGAAGCTAGGGTCCTTCTAGAAAATCTTTTTCCCATTGCTCTCTCAAAGAGGAAAGGAGTGGGATGATGTCTTAGATTGAAGGTTGTCCTGAATGAGCAATCTCTGTAAAGACAGATGAAACCTTAAAGTAATAGAACTGGTAAGGGACAAACTGGCCTTTGAACTCAATATACTTGCTTATTTTCAGTTTTGTTTTCATTTACGAATAAAAATGTAAGACGTTTCACTATACACCAACTTCTCTACTCTACTCAATACATTTTACTCCTTTATAGAAGATTAATTGTCCATATAAGTGAGAATTTGTCTCTGAGTTCTCTGTTATATTTCTTTTTTTTTCCTGCAAATATGTCCTTCTTCCAGTAGCACACTGTAGGCTACTACCTCTCTCTAGTACAGTTTGGAGTTTGTGAAAGAGAAGCCTCTTGTCTTTTTTTAATAAAAAAAGACAAAAGTAATTTCTTGTTCTGTTACACATCAGACTAGATAGGACCTGTGCATTTTTAGAAGGGATGCTTAGGGCCCTTTGGTGTAGCAAGTCACAAGTGTTTGAAGCTTGGAGATAGGAAGGTGTTGCAAATGTATTGTAAAGTAAATACATTTATAATTTCCTTTTTATTCAACATACTCTTCAAACAAAATGCCAACAGCCTTCACTAATATCCTTATTTTAAATGATTAGATGTTTAATTTTATTTTATTTTTTAATATTTTTTATTTAAACACCTTGGTTACAAACATGATTGTGGTTGGGTTTCAGTCATATAAGATGACACCCTCCCATCACCAGTGCAACATTCCCACCACCAATGTCCCAAATATCCCTCCTCCCCTCCCCGCCCCCACCTGTACTCTAGACAGGCTTTCTATTTCCTTCATATATTCTCATTGTTAGGATAGTTCGCAATGTGGTTATTTCTCTAACTAAACTCATCACACTTTGGGGTGAGGTTCATGAGGTGGGCTGTAACGTCCAGCCCTCCTCTCTTTTGCCTCTGAAAATTGTTGAGAAATGTCTTTCGTTTTTCTTAAAACCCATAGATGAGTGAGACCATTCTGCGTCTTTCTCTCTGACTTATTTCACTCAGCATAATAGATTCCATGTACATCCATGTATAGGAAAATTTTAATGACTTCATCTCTCCTGACAGCTGCATAATATTCCATTGTGTATATGTACCACAGTTTCTTTAGCCATTCATCTGTTGAAGGGCATCTTGGTTGTTTCCAGAGTCTCGCTATGGTAAATAGTGCTGCAGTAAATATAGGTGTAAGGAAGGGGTTTTTGTATTTTATTTTTTGTGTTCCTAGGGTATATTCCTAGGAGTGGTATAGCTGGATCGTATGGGAGCTCAATATCCAGTTTTTGGAGGAATCTTGCAAATCAAAACAACTATGAGATACCACCTCACACCACAGAGATTGGCACACATCACAAAGAATGAGAACAAGCTGTGTTGGCAGGGATGCGGTGAGAAAGGAACTCTTATCCACTGCTGGTGGGAATGCCGACCAGTTCAACCTTTCTGTTTAATTTTATTTTAACCTTCAAAAATAAGCCCCCCAATGTGATAAGTTAATTAGACTGATCCTTTTCATTTAGTAATTCAAGAACTCTAAGTCCTGTAAAGCTTACTAACTACCTATGGCTGCTTTAAGGGAGAATGTACAGGAACAATCAACATTTTTTTCAGTGTGTAGTGATCAAATCATAAAGATCCAGATCAGTATTTGCTGAAGTGGAACAAACAGAATTCAATGTTCTAAAAACTTTGAGGTGAATGGGCCTCTATGTGCACAGTTTCCTTGTGAGGTGGTAATGTGAGAAACATACGTACAGAGATAAGTAGACAGTGATAATAGATGTTGATAAGTATTACCTGCTCACAGAAACAATTTTCCAATTTCCTCTGTGGCTACACATCTAAAGTCCATTTTTTTCATCTCTAGCACTGCTAATTTTAGCCGCATGAATAAATGCAATGTGACTTACTGTTACTAAGACACTAAATGACTAAGTGTCTCCACAGTGAAATGGGAACAACTCATGCTGAGTCCACACAGAACACACACACACACACACACATACACACACACACACACACACACACTTAATTGTATACCTTTAGGCAACTTCTTAAACTATGGATATGGATAATGAGTCTCGAGGAGATTTTACCATGACATGCAAAGGTCTGTGTCCCTGAAACACTGTATGGAGGACTGATGACTGGAAATATTCACTGGACTGAATATTTAGTGAGGTGACAGTTTTTGTCTTTTCCCAAGCTAAGACAGAGACTTAGGCTTCTGAAAGCTAGACTGCACTGACATAAGGAAAAATTTCCCATTCTTATTGAAAGATTTTGTTGTCGTTATACTAAGGAATAACCATTCCATTTTATTATATTTTTCCCCAGGAAAGAAGTTTTGGAAGAAGAAAAATTGAAATTAATATTTACCAAGAAAATTGTGATAGTTTTCATCTCCCCATTATTTATTTGTTACTAATTATGTTTTTTTTTTTCTTTTATTTAAAAGGACTGGAAGATACCGCAGGTCTCGAATCATCAACCATGATTGTAAAGCCAAATAACCTCTGAGCTAAAGCCAGTCCATTAATTATGTTTTTTTTGTTTTTGTTTTTGGGTCACACCCGGCAGTGCTCAGGGGTTACTCCTGACTCTATGCTCAGGAATTGCTCCTGGCAGGCTCAGGGGACCATATGGGATTGAACCACCGTCCTTTTGCATGCAGGGCAAATGCTCTGCCTCCATGCTATCTCCCTGGCTCTTATGTTTTTAAGACAATGCCATGACATAAATTTATATTGACTGGGTCTTTTTTTGGGTGGGAAAAGTTAATTTGAGAACTAATCATATAGTTCATGAAACTTAAATAGTTGTGTCTAAAATTTTTTAAAATAAGTTTTGACATCTATCAAGGGTGTCAGAGAGATCTTATTAACTTTCTAACTATAATAAATTTTTATAGTAATTGATTCCTTAAAATAGAATCTATTTTAACAAAACCATGACATGGTATCCTTTTTAGTGCAATGTTGGACTTAAATTTTTATAAATTGTATAAGTTTATTCAAGTGCTTTATTGGCTCATGCTTTTTCTCTTATATCCTATATTTATCTATTTATGGTTTTGAGTCTGTGTGAGATACAAATTAAAAAGTTTATAAGCTTTAGGTCTGGTCATGGACAGCCTAGGTATCATGTACCCTCACAATCTGTTATTCTTTTGGGTCATACAGTTTCATCATGAACTAATGATCATTGCTCTACTGAACTATCACATTTTATCATGCCTTGTTTGCTCATTTTAAGTTTATCAAAACCATGTATTTTTATCGATTTTCCATACTTACAGTTAAATTATTAAAATACTATTCTTGACTGCAGATATTAAAAGATTTTGTATTTCTAAAATATGTGAGTTTTCAATAATTTTGTCATTTTATGATTTATTTTAGCTTCTGCTTACATTGACTCCTTTCTTTGTCCTTAGTTATGGTTCTTCTTCAAATATTATTTTTATATTATTCATTTTATCTTCTTTTTGTTGGTTTAATTATAATAGAAAGGTATCTTACATGATATAATTTCCTATTCTGTAAGTCTAATTTATAAATGTTTGCATTATTATAATAAATTATCTCATAATTCATAAAATTCTTCATTTAAATATCTTTCATATTAAGAACTGAAGTAGTATTCTCGTGCAATCAGACTAAATGCATATTTTTGTTTTTTTCATGAATTTTGGGCTATCCCCTCCTAAGCCCTCATTTACTTTTGGTATACCAATAAGGTAAGAACTGAAGCAAACTCATTTATATTTTTAGTAAATTCAGTATACTGAGATATAACTTCATCCATGGAAAAGATTTTTCAGAATTTTAATCTATGAGCAAAGGAGGAATCATTTTCAAAATTTAACTACATCTATTTTGAAACTTTTGAGTTCTGAAATAATAAAAATTGAGAATTTTAGCAATTAAAGCTTATGACTTTAATATTTTAATAGCTACGTGTAAAATTAAGGATCTTATTATCTTGACATGGGAAATTAATACTTCAATATCATTTTTATCTGTGGGAGTCAGTTCTGAATAGAAATTGTAACTTGTTCTATAAAATAACTCTTATTTGATTTACTTAACTGTCTTTAAAAATGAATATTTGTGTCTTCTAATTATACCATTATTAGGACCAAAACAGCATGTTTTGTCTATAGTGAATTTATGTCTAGTATGCTACCCAGTAGCACTTTTGTTCTATAAAAAATTACAGTTTAGGACCCTGGGTACCAATTACTGGCTCTCTGACATTTGACAATTATCCTCTCTATGCTTTGGGTACCTTAAATATTAATTAAGTGAGGTCACTACTGTATCTACCTCATATGATTTTTGCCAAAAGTTGTGAATTCAATTCTAAATATAAAATTCTTAGGATGGGGGCATTGCGTAAATTAGCTGTTTTTATTGGTTAGCTAGATTATATCGAAATCACTAAAAAGTATATTGATTTCCTTCTGGTTACTAAAATGTCATTTATTTTTAAAGGACATTCTATAAATTATTGCAATTTTTTATATGAGAAGCTAGGAAGAAAAATAATTGTTCAAATTCACACTGTAAGTGATAGAACCAGAATGATATGCACCAAAGTCTATACTCTCTCTTTGTAATATGTTGCTCAGCCTTAGACCACAATTCTTTATGCTACTATATCTTCTTTCTTTCTGCCAAAGAAGAGCTTTGTCTTTTTCTGAACAATGTAAACTAGATTAAACTGTATTTATCTGTTAACATAGATGCGTGCAGCTGCTCTTCTCACAAAGTCAACAGACAAAATTAATCAAATAATGGAAAGAGGAAGTGAACAAACACTCCCTAAAGAGGTATACGCAGTTGGCCAATGTCGCATAGGAATAAACGTTCATTGTCACTTGTTATCAGGTAAATCAAAATGAAAATGAGTTTATATCTCAACACCTCTGTGAAACATATTCATCAAAAAGACTAAAATAACTAGTCTGGATGGTGATGTAAAAGAAACCCTCATTGACTGTTGGTGGTATCTAGTCTTTTGAAAACTAGTGTTGAGGCATCTTTAAAAATTATGATAGGGCTTGCTCTTCCAGTTCTTGTTCTTCCTTGAATGTGTATATCACTTGTTAGTCTGTTTCTTAGCTTGCCTCTTTCTGCTTTGGAGAAAATTGTGTTCTCTCTTGAATATATACTTCTTACATTTTCTTCCTGAATAATATTTTTCTGAATAAGTTTCAGCAAAAGTGTTCTTACTTTACCAAAAAAAAAATAAGAATGGAACTTCTATTGTTAAAAGTGAAAAAAAAAAAACAATGCACCAAGGAAGGTTCAAAGTTCAGGAATGGCCAGAATCTTGGGACGGGAAAAGAGGTCCCCAAAGAACTGGGGTCTGGGGATGCCTGGGGTCTGAGGAAGTCCAATACTTGAACAGAGACCACAAACCTTCAGGGATGCAGATGCCAATGCAGGTTTATCAAATGACAGGTCGTTCTGGGTCCATCATAGATTCCTGATGCAGCAGGATTTTCAGTCTATGATAAGACCTCAAGCATTCAAACATACAAATTTTATAGGAAATCATAGGGTAATGAGCACACAAATCAAAACATTTCATAGGTTACATGTCAGTGTTACAGTTTGAAATCACCAATAAAAATCTCAGGAAAAGGTGCTATTCCAGCCCCTTCATGACATCATTAATTCCAGCCCTCATCCTGATGGTATTTTTGTGATATAGATAGGACTTAATCCTGATGGTATTTTTGATATGGGTAGGACTTCCAGGTGGTCTTTAGGTATGTACTGATTTGGCCTGGGAGGGCCCCATGCTAGAAGGGCGGAAGTGCCTTATGTGAAGAGGGAGAAGGGAGTCTGGGGTCCCTTGTTTCTACCTCAGGCAAGCCAGTAACAGAAGTGAGAATAGCATTAAACCAAATTTAACCCTATTCTATACCTATTGTGCCATCTATGTGTTATTCCTTTTTTAGTGACTGTGTGCAATTATTCCTCCCTAATCTTCAAGGGTCATCTGCCCTCTGTAGGGATCAAGGTGTCCCCATTGGAATGTGATGTTGGAATGTAAGATGATCAGTTGGTTCCTCCTCCCTCCCTTCCCTTCAAGGTATCTCTAGGATGGAAAGCAAGATGTCCTTGCCTTGGAATGCCCTTGTGAATCAGCTGTCTCCTTGGGCCTAGTCTTTCTTACCTTAAAATTGCAGCTGATGACTAAATTTGCATTCCCATCTATTACTAAGAAATCACTATTTCTATTAAAAACTACTTGAGAAACATTATAAAATTACTTAAGAACATACTATGTCAAAAAATCCATTCTAACACTACATAATCCAGTTATCCCTCTTCTTGGCATATATCTCAAGAACACAAAAATAGTAATTCAAAGGGATTTATGCATATCAAAATTTATTATGGCATGAGTGCAATGGCCTGGACATAGAAAAAATCAAAATGTCCAGAGGTAGATTGGATAATGTCATTGTGATTGGATAATAACACTGTGGTGTCTATACACAATAGATCATCTTGCAGCTATAAGAAAAGGTGCACTGGTGAAGGTGTGTGTTCTTTATATGATGGAAACCCAACTACAATCATATTTGTAATCAAGATGATTAAATAAATATATTAATAAAAAGAAATGTAAGCAACGAATAACTACATGTTAGTTATAGTTATATGTAGAACCACATGTTCTACATGTTCACAAAATGTTAATCTTCATTAAAAGAAAGAAAAGGTATATTGAGCTTTGCTCCAATTTAGATAGAAGTAGAAGGTATCACCAGGTGTAGAAGAATATGTACTAGGTGATCTCACTAGGTCCTGAGGTATACAGTGAAACAAAACAAGGGAACAGACATTAATAAATGAAGATAAGGGGCTGAAGAGATAGCATGGAGGTAGGGTGTTTGTCTTGCATGCAGAGGGATGGTGGTTCAAATCCCGGCATCCCGTATGGTTCCCAGAGCCTGTCAGGAGCGATTTCTGAGCCTAGAGCCAGGAGTAACCCGTGAGCGCTGCCGGTGTGACCCAAAAATCAAAATAAATAATAAATAAATAAAAGAAGATAAATGCTTGGCTTTGATTATAAACTTGAAATTACCAAGTAGTAGTAATAAAGGAAGATAGAAGTGGAGGAGAGGTGGAGCGAGAAAGATAGTACAATAGGTAGGGTTGCCTTGCACATGGTTGAACTGGGTTCACCATATAGAGTCACCATAACCCTGCCAGTAGTAGTTAATTCCTAAGTGCAGAGCAAGGGTAATCCCTGGTCACTGCTTGGTATGGTTCAAAACCAAAGAGACAGACAAACAAAAAAGAAAAAGAAAAGGAAAGAAAAGAGAAGTGGATGAGGGATAACATAAAGACAAGGTAAAGGGTCTGGGGTAGTTTAAAGGTAGTAAATGTGCAATACCTTTGTTTATTAAGATCATGGAAATTAGCACTATTAAACCCTACCATTTTAAAAATTGAGTTGTTTTGTTTCTGTTGTTCAGTTTTATAAGTTCTTTATATTTTTGGATTTTAAATTGTTATCAAATATATCATGTATGTATAGCTTCCATTCAGTAGCCTTCTTTTTGTTCTATGAATATTTTCTTTTGCTGTCCAAAAGATTTTCAATTTAATATGGTCATAAAATATTAAACTGTTAATTTTTCTTTCACTTTCCTTGCTATTGGGGTCAAGTCCCCAAAGACAGCTCTAATGCTGATCTGTTAGAACATTTTTACCTGTTCTCTTAAATGTATTTCATGGTTTCTGGTTATACTTAAAAGTCTTTAATCCAGTTTGAATTTTTTACATGGAGTTAGAGAGTAATCAGGTTTCATTATTCTCACATATGACTATCAAGTTATCTGACTACCATATGTTAAAGAAAATTTCTTTTCTCTATTGTCCATGGCTCCTTTGTCATAGATAAAATATCATTTGTTATTTTGCCATCATTCTTCTGACTTATTCCTCACAAAAAATGAATAATTATTATGCTAGAATAAGTACCAAACTTCAAAGTTGACATTTTGGCATAGCTGCCCCCTTTTGACCTTTATAATAATCTTTAGTTTAAGTATTATATTTATATTATAAAAAAAGAAATTGAAGCTTGGAGATGTTACATCATTTACCCAAGATCACAGAGTTCATAGGTAGAAAAGTCAAATGCATAACTTTATTTCTGATTCTTTGTGCTATTTGAATAATTACATAGTCTATGTTCTTCAATATTCTTCACTGCATGTTCTCTTCACTCTGAACTATTGCAAAAGGCAGACTTACACATTGAGAAAGGATTTTATAAAAGAAAAATGCTCTTACATATCTCCTAAGGTATTAAAGCAAATAAATGGTTTAAATAAGCAGCCAAAAGAATTGAGGCAATTATTAACTGAGTGGTTGGTATTGCTGAAACATTGGAAACAATACCAAAGGATATTTTGAGAATCCAGGTCCTGAAAAAAAAATACTATGGGCTAGATTCTATTCTATTCTAGTGTATGCATGAGAGTCATTGGAAGTAATTCAACAAAACCTTGTAAACTTTGAAAGTTGGGAATAATGTAGATGAGTTCAACTAATTTCTTTACCTTTTCTGATTCTGCAACACAGATGCAACTAAATGGGTTTGTCCTACTTTGGACAGACAATTCTTAGGTATTTGGGAATGACTATTGTCTTGGCTCTCTTTTATCCTTGATCACTTGATCACTAGGTCAATGCACAACCTCTTCCTCGTTCCATTTCATGCCCTAAGAGTTCTCCAAAGGTTTGGAGTAAAGATCAGGGATGTCTCAACTCATCTGGGGTTCCAGTCATTCCTTAGGTAGTTAGTTTTCTATACTACTGTTTTAGAATTTCATGTGGCTCCCCAGAAAGATTTAAGGGAGTGGCAATTTTGGACTTTAAAGGTGACAGCCTTAAGGAATATCAAACTGAAATATAAGTGACAACTTAGTTGATTTAAAACAGTAAGACTGAAAGAAAGATTACCAATGGGACATTACATTATGTGGGCATTTATCTTAATGGTGCCAAGCAGTTCTCTGCCCTGAAGTGTAATGTGTAGGCTATTTAAGCTTGTATTTGACTTTCTTTTCACTGGTGGCCACCCCTTTCTCCTGCAGAATTGTAATGAAACATATTTTTTTCTGAAGGGGTGGGGGTCATAGGGAATTACACCCATATATACTCGGGCCTTATTCCTGTTTCTGTTCTCAGGAGTCACTCTTGGCAGTACTTGAGAGAACATATCATGGATAGAACTAGGGGTGACCGTGTGTAAGATAAGCCTTGTATTATTTCTCTGACTCACATGATATAATTTAAGGACCTTATAAGCAAGACTAATTTTGTGTATCTCATGTGTTTGATATCCATGTATTATAGATTTATTCACTGTTGAAAAGAATTAGAACTTTCTACCTTGTAGTTACTACAAAGGTAACTAATTAAGCTTTTGTGAAAAGTAACCTTTTAGGCCCTTTAAAGGTGTGGACAGGAATTAGTTCAACTTAAACAAAAACTACTCTATAACTCATTTAACAAAACAACTTTAGAAATGTAGATAATATGTTATTCAACAAAAGGGATAAACCATTAACTTGGAATGTGCTTTTGACATTCAAAAAGATAAAAATAAGAAACACATGAATGTTTTACAAACAACCCCAAAGTCTTTGCCTCTCCCTCTCATCTTTTCTTTCCCATTCTTTGAAGGCCTGTTATCAGAGGCCCTTACCTCCTATGCAATAAAGGGCAAGTGAGGAAGGATCATCAAAGGCGCCTTACTGTAAAAAATAGCCTCACTAAATCTGTTTCTCTGAATAAACTAAAGCCAGGAATTGGTGGTGGTGGTGGTCGTGGTGGTGGTCATGGTGGTGGTGGTGGTGGTGGTGGTGGTGGTGGTGGTGGTGTGTGTGTGTGTGTGTGTGTGTGTGTGTGTGTGTGTGTGTGTGTGTGTGTGTGTGTGTGTGTGTTTTAATTTCTTGGAAGAGCACAATGAAAAGCAAAATGGAAAAGGGCAAAAGTGAGCCCATTAGCTTTCAGACTTCAGAAAACATCTTGGGTCAGTAGACTTGTTTTCTAGCGAGGAGGGATCTGCCAAGTTAACTGAGAATTTAGGACCATGCCCAGCAAAGCATGAGGTAGAGAAGTCTTTGCTCAACAAATCATGGAGTTAAGCCAACAGAGCCTGCCTTGGCACTTAGCTGACTGACCCTCATTCTCACAAGCACTCCCTTTAAAGCCTGCATTGCTTCACACAAAATTAGAAACCACTCTCCAAGAACTCTCTTCACTTCTGGGTGGCAGCTGGAAGCCTCTGCGATGGACACCAATTCACAATCCTCCATCTCTCTATCTCCACTCGAGATTGCTTTCTCTTAAATTTAATTGTCCAAATGGAAGTGTCTGCGATAAGACTCAGAGGTAATATCTCACAACTTCTGGAATTCCTCCATTGATTATGAGCCGTGCTCAGCAAGTGACGAGAGCGGGGTTTGACCAATTAGGAGTGCAGCAGGATTTTCTGGGAGCTTCCAGCAATTTCCTACAGAGTGTCCTGCTGTGCCTACACCCCCGGAGCTGGCTCCGTTTCACAGGTTTTCACACTTTGTTATAATATAGTCTTTATTTTGAAAAGGGGCTTTGGCACTAGGCTTTGGCGCCTCCTGTCATAAGCTGTGAATTTCAGGTTTTCAAACCTCAACAGCAAAATTCCACAAGTTTTATTTGGAAAGATTCAAAACATTCAGTTTATCTTTAATCACCAAATTTTTTGCATGATAAACAGGAGGAATGATAAGCAGCCATTAGCAGGTTGTTGAACATAATTTTCTTTGTTTATAATAATTTTTATTTTGACCAAATTGGATTACATATCTTTCACAGTAATATTTTAGGTATATATTAACATTGAATCAGGGGAATTCCCATCACCAAAGTTGTCCTCCCTCCACCCCCGTTCCCATATTACATCGTTGCTAGTATAAGTGGTCCCGTCTGTCTTTAGCTTACTACTAATTTTCTTTTAAAAGACTTTCTAACACCAAAGCATTGTCTGCTAAAAAGTATCACATGTATGAACAAGCCAAAATCTGAAAGCATCCAATCAGGTGTGGTGGGGTAAGGGAGACTGGGGCTCAGAGAGGCTTTGATGGCATCAAGAGTAGAGGGAATAAAGTGACAATATGACTCCCAGGTTATAACTTATTCTGAGGCTTTCTCACACCATAACAATTCTAAATTCATAATCAGTTAGAATCCATTTATTTGTTATGGCTGGAACTGGTATCACTGAAGAGATTGGAGTAGTGCTCTATGACTATAAAATAGTGATCCTTACATCATGTAAACTGTGGTATCTTAATACAAAATAATGTATAAATGAATTTATAGGGCTTTAGGAGAAGTGACTTTGAAACTAGCTTTATTGTTAGAAACTCACATTTGGAAAGACATTGTTCTGATATTTGCTTGGGAAATCAAAAGGAAAGCAGGTGATCCCATGACAGAGGTGGGGCCTGATGAGCTCACTCAGGCCTCTGTTTCTTCCGTATTTCCCTTCTGGTGACTAAAATGCTCTTTGTTCTTCGTTCAGAGTTAGAGAAATCTCTGCCACGCGGCACAGAGATTTATAACTGGGCAAAGGTTTCAACACACAGGATTTCTTCACTTCAAAGTTCATCTGTTTATTTAATGAAATAAAGCCTATGATTTCTTATTTCTTTCTGCTGCTCTCTTATCTGAGAAGCCCTAGGAGAGGTACAGGATAAGTAACCACAAAGTCTGTTTCTCTCGTAACAATGACTGGTTCAAACAGGAACTTGGTATCCTTGGGGGAGTTTATATTTATCGCTCTATTACCCCAAATGAGATAGTGTCCACATTGACGCAGACAGTCTAGAACCAACTGGACCTTATAACTTTTACCCAGACTGAATGATCCTAATCCAAAGAGATGCTAAATATATGCTTGAAAACTCCTATAAATTAAAAAAAAAACTTAAGAAAAATAAAAAGAATATTAATTCAGTTTAGGGAAGATGATTTGGAAAATTCAAGGAATAAAATATGATTTCTAATTGCATATTGAGGTCATGATCTGAGACTTCAGAGTAGTCAATGACTGTATTACCCTACTCCACCCACTCTGATAAGGAGGCATCAGGGAATTCTTTCAGAACTTGTGGGTATCACTGAGCAACTTGCTTTTTGCTACCCGATGTAAACGTGGATGAAAAAATAGATAAAACTCATTACAGGCCCTAACAGATATGTGAAGCTGACCTACATGGCCCATGTGAAGTAGGCATCTGAAGTGACAATTGATTTGAAGGCAATGAGAGACATGAAACTTGTTGTGTATGTAAACATTTCCATGGGATTATTATGTTACTGACCCTACACTGATCGGTGATTGTGCCCTACCCTAGGGTGTGATCTGGCATTCTGCCCCCACCCTAAGGTGGTATCTGATTCTTCTTCCACCATTGGGTGGTACTTGATCCCACCATTGAGTGGTACCTGATTCTGGGGGATAAAAGCAAGGGTCTGTGGAAGGCTAGGGACTTTTTGGCTGGAACTGATGCTGAGGCTTTGGGCTTCAGTCTTGTCCACCGAATAAAGCTATTATTTTCACAAGTCTGTCTGTTAGCTGTTTACCCGCCACTTCACCTCAGAACTGCTGGCTGAACAGGGTAACAGACATGAGGTCCGAGCTGGAGGAGAAAGACCTCATCCTCCATGCCTCCATCAGTCAACCTCTTCAGGGGCTGACTTGCAACAGAAACTCACTCTAAAAAAATTTTTTAGGTGAGGTTTCTGTTGTATAAACTACCACCAACTCTGTTAGAATTCAGTTTATTACAGTACTCAGATGCCTTGTAGTAGAATCTGGGTATGGTGTTTACCTTTGAATCATCTAACCTGGATTGGGACTATTGAACTAGGGAAGAGATGAGAACATATAGGCCTATCTTGGACTCTCTCCTAAGAAAGCCCTTGGAAACTGGAAACTGTTGAATGCCAAGAAGAAGTCTCACTTCTTGAGTAGTTCAGTGCCTAGTGGAGAGGGCAGATCAAATCATACCAACTTATAAAAACTTTGAGCTTGTCCAGGATGCTAGACACAGAAGAGCTTCTAATACAGCCACTGAGAACCTGGAAAGACTGCCTCTTAATTTAGAAGACATTCAGAGCGTGTCCAATGCATCTTGAGGATGTTGCTGTCTTCCAAATAAATCAAACTAACCCAGAATCACTCCAAAGGATATAGTTATACTCATAAACTCTAAGTACTTTCTCATCTATAGGTTCGTTATATGGGAAAAAGAAGTAAGAAATGTGTTAAAATTCAGACATTGGCAATGTTTGTTTTATTTGGAGGGGGGAATAAATCACACCCACCTGTGCTCAAGAGTTAGTGCTGGCTCTGTACTCAGGAATAACTCCTGGTGGGCTTAGGGACAAATGGGATGCTAGGAATTGAATCCAGGTTGACCACATGCAAGGCAAATGCCTACATACTTGGTTCCCAATGTCTGCTTTTAAATCAGTGGTTTACTGCCTTGCTGACTGAGTTAATATTCTGCACACATTTTTTTTCTTTTAAAAACCTTATACTTTTCTGTCTTCTACTCTGAGCCCCTATTTCTCTTTTCATAATTTAAACAGGTCTCTATTTAACTAGACAAGCTGTTTAACCTCATGAGACATTATTTCTCCTGGAAGATAAAAATCATAATTGCCTGAAATAAATTCTTTTTGTTTTACATTATGCCAGATTTTCACTTCACTTGATATTTCCTATTTCCCCTTCTCATCATCTGCTCATTTCAAGGAGACCTCCTGAAGTACCTGTACTTAAGCATGACACATCTGTCAGCTTTTTGTGGTATCAGGTCTTGCTTTATAATTATAATAATTTTCCCTAAAGCCATATGAGTTGAGCAAGTTGAAATTGGAGAATGAGTTCTGTCTAATAATGTCCACTGGTCAGATATGACTTTTATAATCAAATGACTGGAAATGAAAGAACATTTATAAGATAAGTTTTTAATTGTTTCAGCCACAACATGTTAAACTTTGAGTATTCTACAGGCTACATCCCCTCATTGAAGAACTTTCTGTCAAGACAGGGTCACTCTATTGCAGTAGTTCTTAGCTTTTAGTAATTTAAGCCTCAGAGAGACTGCCAGACTAATTTCTAACTTTTGGGTACAGGAGAGATGGTACAATAGATAGAGTGCTTGCCTTCATGTGGCTGATGCTGGCTCAGTTGTGGACAGCTCATGTGGCCCTCTGATCCACTCCAAGAGTGATGATTACTGTTAGGTGTGGTGCCAAAATACACACCACAGTAAGCAAAAAGCACAAAACCCCAAACATTTCTGATGCTTTGTTTTGAAAATCTTGAGTGAAGATAGAGGCTTCTGGTCTCTATTGGTAGAAAGCAGGAATATTGCTACATAGCCTAATGCACAGGCTGGACTCCCCAACAATCAATCATTCAAAAATGTCAATAATGCTGAAGCTGAGACTCTGCTGTAAAGCAAATGTCTCCAAACCTTGACTAGCTCTCTAGAAGAAATGTCAAGTTCTTTACCTTAAATATGTATTGACTACATTTGACATATAATACAGAATATATTTCGGGTATATTACATACATTATTTTGATGCATTGTTATAATATGATTGCTAATTTTTATCAAATCACTTACAGTAATGTATTCTTGCATATATTTGGTTTCGGTGCCTTAGATTTCTATTTCCAGACCTCCTTAAAAGATAATCAACTTAGAAAATAGCCATATGCCTGAGTCCGACCCATAAGATTCTGACTGATGAAGTATAAAGAGAAGCCAGAAATATATGTGGTTTCAAAAACTGAAAAAAAAAAACACTGTTATGATTAGCTAGGTTGAAGAACTATTGTGTTAATGTAGACTGGCTTTCAGTACGGCAAGCTAGAGATCACCTGGTAAACATTAGCAGTTCTCCTAGAATAGATTAATGACTCCAAGGCCATTATCTTTTCAGTTTAATTTCTCCAATTACCTATCTCCTAATTAATGGGATCATTAAGCACTTAAGACTCACATCAATTCTTCCCTCTTTTAAAAACTCTATCATTCTGCATAAATCCAGTCTGCAAATGATTACCTCTTGTTAAATATTGTATGCTTTCTGTTTACAAACAGAGCAAATGACCTAGAAAATGTTTGGCAGACGTCTTTGTTCGTTGGTGTTTAATGGGAGGTAGCTGAGCAGACAGGCGTGCCAGCATCGTAGGCCTAATGACTCTTCCTATTACCGTCCATTGCTCTGTGGGAGTGGAATTCATTTTCAGTGATTCTCTCCTAAGGTCAACATTATTCTGATGAACATAGGAAAAAATGTTTAAATACATTCATTTTAACGTTAAGGCAATTTTAACTTTCACTTTTAACCTGTCATCCCTTCCAAGGGAGCAGTTCTTGCTCTTAAGAAACAAAAGGTAAAATCATGGAGTAATGAACAAAAAAACATAAGCAAAAGTAATTATAAATGAAGTCAAATATTCTCAGAAGATTAAAATTTGAGAGCAGACCATCCTTCTAGCTGGGAAAATTTGGGAAATTTCCACAGAAATATTGAGCTTTTCTAAAACACCATGGAAGTGGCATTTCATTTATTCATTTCATACATGCTAGATTATTACGTGTGAGAGCAAACACAACCTTTTCTATGGTTTGAATTTCATTTTCTATATCTATTCAGTCACGTTTATTGTGATGTGCCATGACAGTCATTGATGATTCAAAGTGATGTGTTGAGATAGGAGAAGAACACGGTCCAGTGAATTACAGTTTGGATTTTTCTTTTTTTATCAGTCTGAATTCTCTTTCTTAAGAATAGACATTCTCGACCTCATTTTCTGGGTCAGGATCAAAGACACTCACTCATCCTCAGCAGTAGCTTAATGAGACATTAAATTTAGTATTAGCCATTTAGTAATATGTTGTGATGATCTCATGGATCACTTGAGTTAACTATGACATGCTCCAAGGAATCATTAAAAAAATTATGACTAAGAAACTACTGAAAAAAACCTTCTGTTTCATACCTCTGAAAAATTTTAGGACAGAACTAACATATATCTACTTGGGTTTATGAAACGTGTTGCTACATCAATTGTGAGATTATTTAGCACTGTGATATTAGACAGTGTACTTTGTGGTGTGAAGGGTGTAGTTTCTCTGCCATAATTTAATATTCAGATAATTTTAAATTAGAGGAGATTCTGAACATACCAGAATCTGAGAAAATAATGTGCTAGATACCAACATGTACTTTCTATATGCCTAAAAGATAACTTTTGGCTTGTCTTTTGCAGTCAGTTTGTCCCTTTCTGGAGTCTTCTCGGCTAAGGCCTTGAGGAGCCCAGAGGGTGAATATATGTATATACACACACATATATAAATATATATATGGGTTGAAAATATAGTGGCAAGGCTAAATAATTTTTTCCTTATTAGTTGCTGTCATTTTTACGTCAATAATGTTTCTTTGCAAAAAAATATCCATTTTTGACTACACTTTGCATGGTTAAATGTATCAAACTGAATCTTCATGGTACAGTCGAGTAATTCTAAAATCTCTAGTTTCTTGGGGCTTGAGACATAGGACAGCAGCAAGGCACTTAATTTGCAGGTGGTTAACCCACGTTCAATCTCAGGCACCACATATGGTCATTTGAACCCCACCTAGAGTGATCCTTGAACACAGAACCAGGAATACACTCTGAGCACTATCATGTGTGGCCCCTAAACCAACCAACCAACCAACCAACCAACCAACCAACCAACCAACCAACCAACCACCAACCAACCAACCAACCAACCAACCAACCAACCAACTAACCACCAACCAACCAACCAACCAACCAATAACACTTTCTTGTTCTTAATTCATCCTTTTATCATGAACATTGAACATTTTGAGGAGTTTTGATTTTCTTTTCTCTCAGTCTGGATTGGCCCTGTGATTTACATTAGTCAAAAAAAAAAAAAGTAATAGAGAACCTACCATTTTGTAGTTTAGATCTGAAGAGTGTGTTTCTAAGGTCTCTGAGTGTCTTGTTCTTATCAGTTCCACAAGTCCATACTAGCTGACTGCAGGATACCTTGGTGATCAGAATGGTTTTCTTCATGTGCTTGCTCATTAAGTATCATTATTACAGCAATAGTTTACACATATATGCACATATATAGTATTATATATAATGACATTAATATATATTATAATATATACTATAGATTACATATAATAATATGTGCACACATTATATATGTGCACAATATCATTATTGCAGTAATAGGTTGCATATATGTACACATATATACTACCATCAATATACTCCCTGAAGCTTATATGCCAGTCTTTGTATCATGGTTGTTTAGGATGTTTATCATTTCACATTGCTAAATTTCTATTAAGGTATCTATGAGGTCTTTACTTTTTTTTAAATATAATTTTTATTTTGATCATAGTGGCTTACCTATTGTTGACAATGATATTTTAGCTACATATTAACATAATATCAGGGGGATTCCCATTACCGAATTATCTTCCCTAACACCTCCGTTCCCATCCTACCTCCCATATCCTCCTCCCTCACCCCTGGGGCTTCTAGAATGTGGTCCCCTCTGAGCCTAGCTTACTATTTAGTGGTCCTACACCTGTTTTGGTCTTGGTACCTCCCTTGTTTCCTCCTCTAACTGGGAGGCGGGACTAGATAGTTCCAGTTATGTGGTTTTGTTTGAAGAAGAGAAAAGTGATAAACTGGGGTAAAAATTAAATATGTCGAAAATGGGCGAGTCCTTCTAGAGGCTCTCATCATTGGTTTGAGAGACGAAGGGAAAAAAGAAGGTAAAACACCTCAGCAGTACAAAAGAAGTGTCAAAATATCCAGTGAGCACTCCAACGATAAAGATAAGCACCACATAAAAGCCATGGTCTTGAGATAAAAAACATGGCATAGCACCTAAAGAAAAAGAAAAGAAGAAAATAAATAAATAAATATAAATGGAGACAACAATTTGAGTAACCATACCAAAACGAAGAAATCGACAAAACTTAGATAGATATAAAAAAAATTGTTTTGTGCTTTTTTTCCTTTTCCCTCCTACACAGGCACAGTAAATATTGGGGTCTTTACTTTTACATTATAAATTACTCAACCAATCAACCTGTTATCCTTACACTTCCTTATAGCCTTAAAATTTCATCAATAACTATGTCTTATATTACCAAATAAGATAACTCTACAATGGGCTTTAACTTCATCCTTATCTATACTTCTCTTCTAAATTAAGTTGACACTGCTAACTGTTTTAATTATACATAATTAAGAAATTTGTTTAAATGACATTCCAATTTTATTTTGAGGAATCCTCACTTAATTACATATTATTTCACAGATGTATCGTCTGCATTATTTAAATGTATGCAAATTGCTCAATTAGTGGAGATTCTTTTTCTTTTCACTTTAATCCTTCTGATATCAGAAATCCTGCAGGCTAAAGCAAAGTTAAAACCAGTTCAGATTCAAAGGGAGAGGAAATGAACGCCTTAATGGTTAGATCTGCAGAGTTAGTTTGCATTTTAAGCCTCTGATGCCTACTTATCTTCATAAAAATCTTCTAAGGAATAAATGATGTATCTTAAAGTTGATGTCTTTGGAGTAGTTTGCTGCACTTACTGTATTGCTAGCATAGGTTACTTCACACATTAATTCTTCATGAAAATATGTAAAAAGATAAATATTTGATTTAGTGCATCCAATACCATTCCACAGGTTGATGAAGAAGATCAAAAAACAAACAACAATAACAAAATTGCTTACACTTTGCATTGTGCTACAGCAGAGGAATGCTGATCCCTGAAAAGTCTAACTTTCTCTCTCCCTTCATTTTTCTTTTTTTCCTCTCTCCCTCCCTCCCTTCCTCCCTCCCTCCCTCCCTTCCTCCCTCCCTCCCTCCTTCCTTCCTTTCTTCCTCCTTCCTTCCTTCCTTCCTTCCTTCCTTCCTTCCTTCCTTCCTTCCTTCCTTCCTTCCTTCCTTCCTTCCTTCCTTCCTTCCTTCCTTCCTTCCTTCCTTCCTTCCTTCCTTCCTTCCTCCTTCCTTCTTCCTTCCTTCCTTCCTTCTCTCCACATTCAGCTCTATTCTGGACTTACTCATCATTCCTGGAAGCACTCTTGGGACCATATTCAGTACAGGAGTTAGAATCCAGAACATGTGGAATGCAATTGTTTTATCTTACCAACTATACTATGTCTCCATCTCTGAAATTTGCTTCTTGACATCAGCCTTAGGATGGTATGAGAAGTTTATTTTTGAGGGTTGTGGGTCACACCCTGCAGTGCTCAGGGGTAACATCTGACTTTGCTCTCAGAAATAGCTCCTGGCAAGTATGGGGGACCATATGGGATGCAGGGATTCAAACCACTGTCTGTCCTGGATCTGCTGCTTGCAAGGCAAATGCCCTACTGCTGTGCTATTTCTCCAGCCCCGTGAGAAGTTTTTATATGTCTTAAGGTTATTCACTGAAGACAAATACCTTAAAAATGTCCCAAATAAAAAGTAATCAGGACCTTGCATTCTTAGCATAAGCGACAAGGCACCTGGGAGTCTAAGAGCTCCAGTGGAATAGTGTTTTCCAATAGAAAGAGGAGGCAGCTGAATACCAATATGGTACTTTGCCCTGTTATGACAGCAAAACAAGACAAGACAAAGCAGACAGAGGAACCCTGAATATTTTAACCCACTCAGGCCACTCAACAAAGAGTTCCCTCTTAGGTTTTCACTGTGTATTGATGGAAACTCATAGTAATGACTTTATAATAGTCAAAGATTTAAGAAGATAGGAAGTGTAAAAATATGTAGTGCTGGGGGATTGAAAATGGGGTTGGCTATGTGCAAGGCAAGCACCTTATCCCTGTACTGTCTCCCTGAACCACTGCATACTTTAAAAAAAACACATAAGTTTTAGTTAAAGTTGTGTAAAATAAATATTTGTTTCTTAAGTAAATAAGCCAAAGAACCCTAGAATGTACCATGAAACTACTGCATCCTTGATAATGGAGATAAAAGTGTTTAAAAAGCACTTTCTTTGAGATTTAAGGAAATGGTATGTTGCAATAGTTGATATGTATTTATAGGACTACAATTTATTTTTCCAGTTACCTGCTAGCTATCAATTTTTTGGGCTACTTATTGTTATATTTCCAATACATTTCACATTTTATCTACCTTGAGACTTTTTAAGAATAACATTGAAAGTAGCTGTTTTTGGTTCATCAGTAATGGGATCCGTGAGCAGTGACTATTTTTTACTAAAAGCAACCATTTGTAAGATGCATAATAGCATGAAGATGTGTGCTGGGACTATATTATTTAAAAAAATTTTATAGTTCAATTTTCAACTTTGGAAATAATGCTGGCCCACACAGAGACTCTGAATTTTAAGCAAGAGTTAGGTTCTGATTTAAATCAATTTAGAAAAATGTTTACTTGTATTTTGTCTCTCTCCTAAATCTCCTTTGAAAATCATAGAACTCATGGGAAATATTACTACCTTTTAATTTTCACTTGAGAAACCTACAATTTCAGGAATTAAAGCTTCACTTCCTCTGCACTTACCTGAAGAAATTGCCTTGCTACATATTTGTGAGTATCATTTTGAAAAAATGAACAATTTAACCTCCACACTGAGGTAGAAATACATCTGAATGACTTTCATGATTGTTTTTTAAATATCAAACAGGCAATTTGAGGCAGTCATACTTGACAAACAAATTGAATGACCACAATAAAAGGAAATATCACAATGATATGTGAAGAGAACTATAAAATAAGAAATAGGAACAGAACATAAAGGATAGTATACTTAAAGGATGGAACTCAGCTGGGACGTCTGTTTCTTCAGGGAAATAAAGATCGAGGTGGTGGAATGCGTAGGAAGGGCACAGTGAGCTTTCAAGATATGATAGGAATGAGGGTTATGAAAATATTGAAATAAATTTTAAATTAAAAAAAGGAAAAATTAGGAAAGACTTTGTCTATGGAACATGTGACCGATTATTATAGGATAGGAAAGCAGTTGGGCATACCCGGAAGTGGGTCAAATTGGTCAATTTAGGAAATATTGTGGCAAAAGGCTCGAAGGCAATGACAATGGAGCTGGTTGCCAAAATGTGGGAGGGCTGTGTGGGAAAGAAAGGGGAACCCAGGACTAAGATGACAAGATAGAGAAGAAATGCAGCAAGAATTACTTATGAAGGACAGTAAGAAGTTTGGCTAAGATGGGAATTTTTAATCTTCTGACTGTCTAGAAGAACAGTTTGAGTCAGGTGATGTTTGAGCACCTAAAAGGAAATATTTGAAAATGGAAATAAATAATGCTACTTGACACTGTCCAATGTACTATATCATTTTTTTCTCTGTCTCTCTGTTTTTCTCTCTCTCCTCTCTCTCACACATTAACACACACACACACACACACACACACATACACACACCATCATTATCATTTTAACAGCCACAAATTATTGTTGTAAATTTATATTATTTCTACCTTATATTATGAACAATGCAGTATTTAATTTTCTTGTAACTTTAATGATGATAACAATAGTTTCCTTAAGATAAACTAGTGGGGCTGAGAGAGCAGTTGAGAGAAAGCAGAATGCCAAAATGTGAAGCTAAACAATGGCAAGGCTTCAGATAGGCAGGTTTCCAACATCACCAATTAATAATTCTACCATGAGCATATGATGACGTTTGCTCTCTCTATGTGATCTTTAGCTTGGGCAGGTTTAATTGCATCTTAAGTTTCCTGTTGAAGAGACACAGTATCACAGCACATAAATAGGCACGCAGAGTGAGTGTATGCTGCCCCCTGGTGGATGAAACACAAACACCTAAAACACCTACATGATACAAATCCCTAGAAAGTGGGTTGCGTAGAAATAGGGAACAAATGGATCAGACTTAAGATCATGAGGAACATGAAAATCAGAGAAGCAATAAGTCACTTAAAGTCAAAGATTTTGTCAACCAACCACATAGATGACTTTGTATCTTAAAAACAAAGCAAAACAAACAAACAAAAAAACAAGTTAATTACTGTGTAATAAAAATTGTGATAGTAGAAAAGAAGCAAGAACTTCATGGTACATTTTTGATGCTACTATATTAATTTTTATTATTTTTCTTTCATAACAATTTTGAATGTACAGAAAAGTTGAGAGGGGATTAAAAATATTTCTTCACAATAGTCTGACTATATGGGATGACATACCCAACCAAATACTTTACTGTTTCCACAAGCAAAAACAGAATATCCATGGTAAGCAGGAAATGAACATTATAAATAAAACTACACTAATAGAAATGAGAAATAGAATTAAGAGTATTACCATATATATTAGGTGCTCAGTAATAACCTGTACTCATCTAGAAAATCACTGGGACTCTTACATTTTTTTTAATGATTTTTATTGTGACCAAAGTGAATTACAAGTCTTTCACAGTAATATTTAAGATACATAGTGACATTGAATCAGGGGTATTCCCACCACTAGTGTTGTCCTCTCTCCAACCCTGTTCCCAGCAACTTCCTTCTTTGCCCCCAGACTTCTAGTATAACTGGTTCCCTCTGTGTACAGTTTGTTGAAGATTGGGTATCGATTTTGTTGTCCTTAACTTTGGGATTGGTGTTAAACTCTGATGATTATTTCTACTCAATATTCATATGACTGCTTGATTCTGGTACCATCCATTCCCCCCCCCCTCAATTTATGAAGTAGAACAAGATGATTCAATTTATATGGTTCTGTTTGAAAAAAAAAAGAAAAGAAAAAAACCAAAAACCAAAAATAAAAAAAACAAAACAAACAAAAAACCGGAGGAAGACTCCTACATTTTTAACTTGCGTAGCCACAGAAGGATATATTAGTGATCTCTGCAAATCCTTGCACCACCAGAGAAGGGGGTTTATCTTCTTCTGTTATGCCACACTCACAAGACAAGCTATGTTATATTCATAGCTGTATTATAATTATAGCATACAAACTGGTAGTTCTGCTCAGAGAGATTCTGGTCTGTAGACCTCTTTCCTTTTCTCCCTTTTAAGATTTTGGTCTGTCCTTGAGAGAGAAGTCTTTGAAAAAAAATTGAAAAAAAATTTTTAAATAAATTTATTAAAAGAAAAATGCAACCTAGTTGCCATAACTGATCATAATACATTTTTTCAGGATGACAAAAAGCAAAGTTATCAAAAAAGTATAAAGAAAATAGGACTTCTAAAATTAAGAAAAACAGAGAATTGGAAAAAGAAAAGATTTCCTTAGCAGATATAGTCATGACAATTATTGTATCACCATTAAAGTCTTTCATACAATAGCAGAAGCTTTAGTATTTTGTTTTTTTTATGTAGTAGATGAACTAGAAGAAAAGAAATTGTGTGTGTGTGTGTGTGTGTGTGTGTGTGTCTGTGTGTCTGTGTGTCTGTGTGTGTGGCAATTGTTTATTGCTGTTTGCATAGGCACAGCGAAATATGGGTGAAATCTGAAGGAGAAATCTTTGGCCTAAACTTCCAGTTCCCATTAATGCTGTATCCATCTGCAGGGGGCGTTGACCATAGCTGCAAGCTCACGCAGCTGTTGACCTCTACCGTCACCTGGCGTTTACGAACTGCACATGCGCAACCGGAAAATCAGAGAACGGCAGAGAGCGGTTGGCTGCCATTTTGATTTCTAGGTCTCCTTAGAGGTGCACCTAGGATGTCTTGGCCCGCCATTTTGTGTAAGTAATTGCTTTCTTTTCTTTTTTTTTCTGGTTTTTGGGCCACACCCTGTGACGCTCAGGGGTTACTCCTGGCTATGCGCTCAGAAGTTGCTCCTGGCTTCTTGGGGGACCATATGGGACGCCAGGGGATCGAACCGCGGTCCGTCCTAGGCTAGCACAGGCAAGGCAGGCACCTTACCTCCAGCGCCACTTTTTTTTTTTTTTTGGGCCACACCCGGCGGTGCTCAGGGCTTACTCCTGGCTGTCTGCTCAGAAATAGCTCCTGGCAGGCACGGGGGACCATATGACCCACCAGGATTCGAACCAACCACCTTTGGTCCTGGATCGGCTGCTTGCAAGGCAAACGCCGCTGTGCTATCTCTTCGGGTCCAATTGCTTTATTTTCTAATGGTCAGTCTGCTCATCACAGTCTTGTTTAGAGTGGGTTTTTTTTTTCACTAGTTTGCTCCCTGAATGCAGCGTTGTGGCCCAGTTGGTGCCCAGTTGGTGGTCCAGGCAGCCCCAGCCTGTCCTCCTAACGACTTACCGCATCTTAGGGTCTTGGGGGGCGGGTCTTGGGGTTCTGAGTTGAAAATGCAGTTTCCAGAGACGGTTCCCCTTGGCTAGGGCCAATGGTGTCTGACTTTGGTGCAAGGTAATTGGGGAGCTCACATGGCAAAGTCATATTAGGGAATTTGTGTTTTTTTGAAACTTGGTTTTTTTTTTTTTTTTTGGCTTTTTTATCTTAGTATTTTAGAACACGTTAAAGGATCAGTTAAAAGATCAGTGATCTCTGCAAATCCTTGCACCACCAGAGAAGGGGGTTAATCCTCTTCTTGTCATGCCACACTCACAAGACAAGCTATACTATATCATTGCTTTTTTTTATAATTGTAGAATACAAACTGATAGTTTTGTCCAGAGAGATTCTGGTTTTTAGACTTCTCTCACCTTCTCCCTTCCAAGATTTTAGGAATCTAACATCCATAGGAATTAACAGCCATCACTAAAGCAAACACTGGAAAAAATGACTATCCTCGAAGTTTTCCTATCCGTGTGAAGATAAGGGTTTCCCAACTTAGCAAATTTTTTCTTTAATGCCTAATTTTACCATTGGCAAACCCTGTCCATTATTTTCTTTCAAGAGTCAAGCCTGCTTTTCTGATTTTGATAAAATATCTATAAAGTAACCAAATCGGACTAATCATTTGTTATTAAGTAAAAATGGGACCGTACAGGGAACAGTTGGGTCAAGTGTAATCAAACTGGTCACTTAATGTAGTTTACTGAATCTCAACTATACTTTAACAAAGCCCTAAAATTACACATAAACACAATGCAAGCTAAAGGATTATTATCAGATAAATAGAACAAAGTAGAGAACACCTCCTAAATTCGTTTTGTTTGTTTTGTTTTATTCTGATACTAAAACAAGTAAAAACTATTAGTTCTGATGGCATGATCTTTGGACTGCCACATGTATTGAATGCTAAAATGACATGAATATATGCTTAAGTGCACAGAGTATGTACTTGCATACAAATAGAACAGAGGGTTTCCTGTTTAACAGCTAATCACAGAGACAGTATTGGGAAAAAAGAACAGGATACAAACATTTTTGGAGGAACAGAAATGCTGCAGAGGAATTTGGGGGCATTTCTGATTTTAATTGTTGTGCTGCTGTTGGTTTTGAGGTGGTCACACCTGATGCTGCTCGGGGGCAACTTCCATCATCGTGGGGGCCTGATGCTGGAGGACCATGCAGTGTTGGACCCAATCCAGGGCTGCCTGGAACAAAGCATGTGCTCCAATTTATAGGGACCCAGTTTTGGGAACGCCTCCCATGAATTTAGGAGGCATTCTGTACTTTATTCTATTTTTCTGTTGATAAACCTTTAGTTTGTAGTGTGTTTATGTGTAATTTTAGGACTTTGTTAAAGCATAATTGAGATTCAGAAAACTGGGAAACTTGTGTCTTCACAAGGATAGTGAAACTTCATGGATAGTAATTTCCCCATATTTATGCATTTTCTGATGAGGCTGTTAGTGCTGATATTGTTTTGAGAAATTATTGATGAAATATGGGCGCACTTTATAATTCTGTATGAATATTTCTAGTTAGTCACTGTGGCACCTGTAAAAATGTCAAAAAGTTCCAATGGAAGTGCAAGATCAAAAGAAAGGAGAACAATTTTTGTTTTGATTGCAGTGATGTGATCATTGGATAGCACATTGGGTTTTTTATTATTATAAAATACCTTGCAACTATTCTGATTAAGAAACTTTGGGGCCGGAGAGATAGCATGGAGGTAAAGCGTTTGCCTTGCATGCAGAAGGTCGGTGGTTTTAATCTCGGCATCCCATATAGTCACCTGAGTCTGCCAGGAGCGACTTCTGAGCATTGAGCCAGGAGTAACCCCTGAGCATGGCCAGGTGTGACCCCCAAAAAACAGAAACAACAAAAAAGAAACTTTGCAAAGGAGCTGGAGCAATAGCACAGCGGTAGGACATTTGCCTTGCATGCGGCTGACCCAGGACAGACCTTGGTTTGATCCCCTGATGTCCCATATGGTCCCCTGAGCCAAGAGCGATTTCTAGCAAATATCCAGGAGTAACCCCTCAGCATTACAGGGTGGGGCCCAAAAACCAAAATCCAAAACAAAAACAAAAACAAAAAAAAAAAAGAAAAAAAAAGAAACTGTAAAAACTGGAGCTAGAGTGATAGTACAATGGGTAAGGCATTTTGTCTTAAATGCTGCTGACCTGAATTTGATGCTTGGCATCCCCAAAGCCTACCAGGAATGATTCCTTAGCACAGAAACAGTAGTAACTCCTGAGCACCACCAGGTGTGGCCCCTAAACAAACAACGAAAAAAAATTAAGAACTTTGATTTATAACCTCTAAGACTGCATAGTACAGTTGGATCACAGTGAAGGAAAGTATAGAAAGGGAGTGTTCAGTTGATTATTTTTTATGTGTGTGTCCGAGGGACTTTAAAGACTCTTCTCAATCATATGAAAAGTTATAAAAAAAAACACTTCTTTTCCAAATATATACCTATGTGTGGACATTGCTGAAGTCAGTTTCAGCATTTTTTGTAGAATTGAATGTGTGTCAGAATTTCAGTAGAACTGAATGTGTTTACACTTTTTAAAAATGGATCATCATTTTTTATGCCTTGTATGACTTTCTGTCTTCATATCATTCATTGTCATGGATGTGTAGTATTTAAATGAGTATATATTCTTTATTTTACTTTATTCTTTTTAAGAGTTAAAATCTTAATCAAAATAATCAGTGTCTAAAGATTTATAGGGCTGTGGTTGGTGCTAGTAACTTCTGAGTTACTGAATAGGCTTATTGATATTGATAAATTGTGATGTAACATTCCCATCATTTTTTCTGTGATACTATAGGGCTGATACTACTATAAAATATTGAGATGTTCATGCAGTACAGGATGCATAGATCTAAAATTGGGTGGCTTGGAAGTTTGACAAGATTAAGACCCTGCACCGTTGCTGTCTTAGGGTGTAGAGGTGACATTGGGCTTCTGTAGTTTATGTAATAATGAAAATCTGCCCTCCTACCAAGTCTGAGAATGCCATAGAGTTATTAACTTAGGTTGAACTAGCTGGGAAGGATTGGCAGCCATTTTCTTTTTGGAACTTAATAGAGGAGCTGTAACATTTTTCTCAGAGCCTTTATTTTTTTTTTTTTTTTTAAGTTCAGCCTACTGTGCTTGCTTTCAAGTCTAAAGACTTTTATATTTTACCTCCTTCGGACTTCCTCCTTGTTCTGTGGCTCTGGCAACCACTAACTGTTTCTCTGTAATTATAAACTTGATTTAAAAAAGTAGTTTTCACAAAAAAAAGTTACATAACTGTATTTGATTCCTTTAACATAGCTTAATAGGTATATCCAGTTTGTTCTAAAAGCATTATTTTGGGATAATAGATTCAAATACATATTTTTAAAATAATCTATTTAGGGGCTGGTGAGGTGGCTCTAGAGGTAAGGTGTCTGCCTTGCAAGCACTAGCTAAGGAAGGACCGCGGTTTGATCCCCTGGGGTCCTATATGGTCCCCCCAAGCCAGGGGCAATTTCTGAGTGCTTAGCCAGGAGCAACCCCAGAGCATCAAACGGTTGTGGCCCAAAAAACCAAAAACAAAAAAATCTCTTTATTTAAACACTGTGATTACAAACATGATTGTAGTTGGGTTTCAGTCATAAAAAAAGTTTCAGGGGCTGGAAAACTAGCATGGAGATAGGGCATTTGCCTTGCATGCAGAAGGATGGTGGTTCGAATCCTGGCATCCCATATGGTTCCCCAAGCCTACAGGAGCGATTTCTGAGCATAGAGTCAAGATTAATGCCTGAGCGCTGCTGGGTGTGGCCAAACTCCCTCCCCCCCAAAAAAGTTTCAAATCATATTCCATTGCATGTATGTATTTGTAGTTTCTTTTATCCATTTTATACAGTTAGGTTGTTTCCATGACTTTGTTATTATAAATTATACTGCAATAAGTACTGGATTACACATATCTTTTTGAGTTAATGCTTTTGTTTTGTTTAAATACCCAAAAGCAGAATTACTATGTGGGATAATACAATGGTTTCATTTTGAGAGGCCTCCTAAGTACTACACTCTGCCAACCAATCTGACTTCAAAATTAGGACTGGATGATGCAGTACTGTTCTGACCCTTTGGTAACATGTGGTGGTACTTGAGGCCTCCAGGGCTGCATTCTGCAGTGCTTAGGAAGCCATGAGGTTTCAAGAAATGAATTGGGATCTGCTGCATGCAACGCATGTTTGTGCTTCAATCTTGATATCATCTCTCAGCTTCTTTATGTTTTTAAGTTTTCCCTTAAGGTTCATACAATTTCTTGGATTGTTCATTTCTATGCTATTAGAAAATGTGATTGGAATTTTATTTAGGCTTACAAATTTATTGAATAGTATATTTGGTTTTCTTTTATTAATTTTTATTTCTATAGAATATACCTGGCAACATTTCAAGGCTGGAGGTTGTTCTTGGGTGCCTATGTGCTAGGGATTGAACCTGGACCTCCTACATACAAAGTGTGTAATCAGCTAGTCAAGCTTTCTTTGGCTGGGTACGTTGACATTTTAACAATATTGTTATATACTGTTATACCATTTTATCTTGTGTATTAATTTTTGTATAGTTATATAAAACTGAGTTTAATTTTATGCTATTTTTAAAATTTGTTATCTCCAATTTACTCTATATTCATCACTACCTTCAAGTTTCATTTTTATTAATGAGAATCAGTGAATTTTGTTATTGGAAGGATTTTTCATGTTGACTTCCATAGTATTCATAGAATGTATTATCTTTAAACCTTAGGGGAATCTCAGTGTTTCCTTTTTAATTTAGTTGTAATGGGATGCTGGGAATGTTTAATTTAATTGAGGATTTTGTAAAAATTCGAATTCGAATTTTTTAATATAGGTGGCCTTTAAAAGAAGTGGTAGTACACTGGTAGGGCATTTGCCTTGCATACAGCTTATATAGGAAGGACCTTGGTTCAATACCCCGGTGTCCCATATGGTCCCCTAAGCTGGGAGCTATTTCTGAGCGCATAGCCAGAGCAACCCCTGAGTGTCACAGAATTGTGGTCCAAACAGCAATTAAATAAATAAATAAATAAATAAATAAATGGAAGCAAACATTAAGTATAGTGTGCTTAATTTTAAAAGCAGGGAAGAACAATAACTAGTGTTTTTTATGATTATTAAGTTGTTAGCTTTACCATATCATTATTGCATTTCATCTGATCATATACAACTATGGAGGTAGTACATCTATTTTTTAGTTTCATTATAAAGTACCTTACATGATGCAGCTATTATAAGATATTATCAGAATTAGTCTTTTAATTTTCGATTTTATAGGTAAATTTATAAACTCATGGATTAAACATTTTCGGATATAATTCAAGTATGATATTTTTATTTATATTTTATTCGTATTGGTTTAAGAAGAATTTCTATTACAAAATATAGTTTGAGAAGCCATAACAATTTAGTTCTCTCATTTCACAGAATGAATCTGATTCTGAAAATAAATTACTAGATAACACATAGTTGAGACTCTACAGTAAAATTCGTTTCCTGTATACAAAGAGTAAGTACTTTCTAGGAATATGATAATAATTCTAAGGACTGTGATATTGAATGATGGCTACTGGATCTAGAACAACTTGATTTCAGTTGTGTATTTAATATCTGCCATATAAAATATAGGATTTCTTTAAAGTTGAATGTTTTTTTCTGTTTTTTTTTCTTCTAATTGTTACAGTTTTGTCTTAAATTATACAAGAGAAGATATTTGACTTATGAAACTTATGAAGCTTGTTTCATGGTTCTATTGAGCAAGCATTAGTGAAGCAAGTGATAGGAAGCTTATTGATATTGCCAGAATAGATTAGTCTGTATACCATATTAAGAATCTTTCCCATAGTGAGGCCACTTGATGAGCACCTTGGGACCTACAAATTATCTTTGTATGCCTTATATTTTCGAATCTCATCATATTCATTTTATTCAAGATTCTTTATAATTAATTGTCTAATCATTTCTTCAGAATTGCCATTATGTTTACAGTAGAAATTATTAGCCACTGGCCATTAATACCCATAGATTTTTTTTTTACCTCAAGCAGTTTCTTCCTCAGGCAAAATAGGTACTGGTACAAATGTTAGCTGTGTTTTATTTCTCAGGCTAAGATTCATTCTAGGTGGGTTTTACTATACTCAGCAGTCTTTTTTTGGACTTAACTTTCAGTAGGTACAAGCAATTTGAAAAGCTGCTGTAGTTTTATCCCACCGCTCTTGCAAAATTCTCTACAAGGCCATTTGTGTTTGGAGAAGAGATGTCAGTGAGGAGTAACAGGCTTCTGGTAGTTTTGCATTACCTGACCATTTTCCTTGCTTGTAGGCTTTCTCTGTGGTTGGCTTTACCACCTTCATACAATGGATTCCTTCTGACCACAGTTGCCTTTGACCTCTAAAAAGAGTTATGGAGTTTCTGACTGACTATTTCTTCCTAACTCAGATGAATGGTCATGTGCCCTATAGGTGAAGATAGGAAGAATGTTCTTGGTATATTTATAGTACAGTCTGATTTCTTAATGATGCCTTATCTTTTCTTCATATAGGGGAATTTTAAGTTTGCAAATTGGCAAAGCCTACAATTGGTGGAGGCAATAATAATTTTAAATAATCATGATTCAAGATAGTGGTAATTAATTCTTAATGCTTAACTTTTTTTTAAATATGTATAAAATCTTTATTTAAGCACCATGATTACAAGCATGAATGCTCAACTTTCTTATCCTGACTGTTATTCTAGTGAAAGTCTGCAATATGTTACTCACTGATTTTATTCTAAGATCAAACAAGCATAGCTCAGCACCTCAATGAAGATTAGCACAAAAAATTGTCTTGTGAGAAATAAAGGCCATAACCAGTACACAAACATCACTCTTTTTGGGTTTTTCAGTGACTTGTTTCACTTGTGAACTTGGAGATGTGTTTTATCTCTTTGTAAGATATCATTTATATGTTTATAAAATTTTATATTTTTGGCATTCATAATCCTTTATTTTTTGTCACTTCAAGTTTTGGGATTTTCTCTCAATATCTTCCTTTATTAAATTCTCTTTATTTTGTGGGTTTTTTTTGCCCATTTTAAACTTAAGTGGTTACAGTTCTAATGTCAATTATGTATAATCATAGCCAGTTATATCATAGTGTATTTTATCATAAAATATTTGATCTTTTTTGACCTTCTTGAAAACAGAAATTCTGCTTTCAAAAACAAGTTCTTTGAGTTTTTCCTTCTGTAATACATTTATTTCTGAAGGGAGTGTTTCTTTTATTTAAGTGGTTCCTCATAGATCTAGTGTTTTCCCATTTTCAGCAAACAAGGTTAATGCAAAGTCAGGTGGGAATAGAGCTGTGTTCTGTTACAATAGATGTTGATTCTTGTTCAAATTTGAAGGATATTTTATATTCTCTAAATATTTGCTTTATTTTAAGAGTATACCAATCTTAAGGTAATTATCTGAAGCCATAGTGACAGTAAGAGCTTTGCTTCTGTGCTACAGATTACATTTTTTATTTTTGATGGCTAATAACATCAGTGAGAAGAGTTGGTGGTAAACTAATCTGCCATTGAGTCATTCCTGCTTGGCTTTCCTGTGTGGTGTCCTGAACTCAGCTTATTGCATTTGAATAGAGAAGGATACTAGAGATGCATAAAGGTGTTGATAGAGCACAAATACTACTAATGACATGAATTTGTGTGGCCAAAAATGTGTTTCCTATTACATTTCTATCTGCCCTTCCATCTAGCAATCCCTCTTAATATTTGGTTTTCGGAAGAAATCAGTTGAAGGAAAGTTTCTCTCTCATAGAACATCATTAACCATTCACCTTCATTTGCTTCTTTCTATTATACTAAATAGATTGGTCCCAGTCTTAATATTGGTAAGTAGAATTTCATTAGTTTTTGAAAGACTGCGCTTCGATCTTTCTAGGGATTTTATACACAGACATAAAATACAGGCTCTATTATATATGTCTGAATATGTATAAACATATATATGTGTTTATGTATCCCTTTGTCTTTGTTTTCTTGGTTATTTTAGTAGAACTTTTTGAAACTAGAAGACTACAAAAATTGCATTTCATTTATTTTTTCATCGTTTTGTTCAGTGTATGTAAATGTTGGTATAGATCAGGCGAACAAGTTCTACACAAAGAGCCAAAATTTTAAACTGTGAGAGTCAGAGAGCCACACCACACAGTGACCTGCCAAAACAGACAAACACTCACACAAAAGCATCTAATTTTAACAATAATATATTAAACACATATTGCATTTTACCATTTTGAGTGAGGGTAAAAATCCTGCCGTGATGGTGAGGGTGTGCTGTGAAGAACTAACGGCAAGATGTGACCCAACATCTGACACATGAGTCCCCTGCTCGCTGGCCCATGCAGTTGTTTCCGAGGGATGGGAGACGGGTCTCCGTGCTCGGAGATCTTTCCTCAGAGGTCCCTCTTCAGAAGCAGCAGAAAAAAATTCAAACTTGGCAAAGAGCCACAGTATACAAAAGAATGATAAGAGGTAAAGAGCCGCATTCATTTTGGCCGGGAGCCACATGCCGCTGTGTTGGCTACCCCTGGTATAGATTTAGTCTCAAAGTTTGTATTTATGTATCAAACCAAAGTTAAATTTTTATATCTCATTAAAAGCTAATTAGTTTTTATTTGTTTTTCTAGAAAATGGCTACGTCTCTATCACCAACATGTTTACCTGTGGATCTGACAATCTCACATATCGAATGTCTTTCCAGTGACATTCTAGTGAAATTTCAAGGCAGAAATAATACCGAGTGTGATTTTGACTACCACATATTGCAGAAGGAAATACAGCATACTCCAAAGTTAAAAAATAACGTGGACATTGATGAATTTTGTTTGGTAGAAGAAAGAAGATCTGGAGAATGGCAGAGAGGAAAAGTTGTGGGAAAGAAAAATGAGCTTTATACAGTCCTCCTCATAGATTGTGGAGAAGAACAAAGAGTCGATGGTACAAAGCTCGCTTCTGCCTGTGGTACTTTATTTGAGTTACCACCACGGGTAGTAATTGGTATTCTTGCCAACATACTACCAATTGGAGAAAAGTGGTCTGCTAAGGCTTTGCATTATTTCAAGTCATTAGTAGGTTTACAAGTAAAAGGTTATGTTCAAACTATTTTGCCTCTCCAAATAAGTTTACTTGAGGTACCAAAAATTATATCCCAGGTTATGGAATTGCAATTAGGAAGATTTATGGATGGGGATTCATTTCGTCTTATTGTGGAAATGCTAAAAGAATTCCCACAAAATATGTCAGAATTAGCACCTCATAATAAAGCTGAATTATCATTAGGTAATAAAGATACTTTGCCTAATATTGAACATGTTCTGGATAATTTGCAACCACAGTTGTTAGTAGGCAGTACTGAAAGTATCAAGGTATCCTCTGCATTGAGCCCAAATAAATTTTATTGTCAATTAACCGAATGGATTCCTGAATTAGAAAACTTGACCGTATGCATGACTTTGCAATATGATACTACCAGCCAAGAAGGTTTATGTGATAATTTTGGATTGCTGTGTGTTGCCAAGAGGAGAAATGGACAGTGGCACCGAGGTATTCTTCAGGAACTCTTGCCCAATAATCAAGTGAAAATTTGGTTTATGGATTATGGTAATAGTGAGGCTATACCTTCAATTTATGTAAAGAAACTTAAACAAGATTTTATTTTGGTACCATTATTTTCATTTCCATGTTCCCTGACTTCTTTACACAGTCAAGATAGAGATGCAAGAAAACATCAACTGAGTATATTTAAGCAAGCCTTGTTAGGACAGATAGTATATGCACACATTGATGGTTTCAATAAAGATGAACATTTGTATTATGTGACATTGCGAAGTCAAGAGTTCACAGTTAATTCTAAGTGCCAGAAGAAGATAGGAGCACAAGCCCTTTGTCCAGTGTCTGATTCAAAAATACCTAATGGGTTGATGAACTGTAGTGCCCCCCATGTAGGCACCTTTGCAGCTGAGACTTTTATTGAAAATATTGAACAACCATTAGAGTCTCTAAGTAAAAAAGACCTTTTGAAAGTAAATCTTTCTGTTAAAACTTTAGAAATGGAGATAGGGGATTCTCATATTGCTTTTGTAGCATATGTTTTAAACCCATCAAACTTTTGGGTTCGTACTAATAAACATCAGAAAGAATTTCAAGATGTAATGAAAAATATAAACAAATTTTATAACTTGTGTGAAAAGGACGAATTTATTTTAAGAAATCCAGAGCCTGGAATATTTTGTTGTGCTAGAAACAGCAAGGACAGACATTTCTACAGAGCAGTCATCACTGAAGTTAGTCATTATAAGATTAATGTGTACTTCTTGGATTATGGAAATACTGATTCTGTACCTTTCTTTGATGTAAAAAATTTGCTACCAGAATTCTGTGACCTTCCTGCATTAGCCATGTACTGTTCTCTTGCTCACATAATACCCATTGAAGATTTATGGGTGAAGGCAGCAGTTGATTACTTTAAAAAACTTGTCTTGAATAAGGCAATTTTGCTTCAAGTTATAGCCAAAAAAGATGACAAATACACTGTAAATATTCAGAGTATTGAAGCCTCAGAAGATAATGATGTAATATCTCTGATGTTACAAGCTGGATATGCAGAATATTGGGAAGTAGAACAAGTTTGTTGTTCAACATCTGTAAGTGAAAATTCAATGTTAAATATAAAACATACAAACAAAATTAACAATAAGAAAGTTGTATCTGTTCTTCTTGAAGGACCTCAACCAGAAGAGAACCATTCAAATAACATTAAGCAAAGTACCTTAAGTTTGGTCAAATCCTCAGATACTAATTCATCAGAGTTGAAATATCCTTTCATCATATCTGTGAGACCTAGGTTACCATGGCCTTATAAAATACTTATGTTTAAACCGGGTACAGTCCTTGAAGTTAATTGTTCCTCTTCTTTTGGCCCAGGGGATTTTTCATGCCAGCTTCAGTGTAAGTCCGATGACCTCCAAATACTTATGGAACAAATTCAGAATTATTACAACATACATTCTGCTCCTTATCAGAGTGGGGAGGTTGCTTGCATAGCAAAGTATTCCAAAGATGGGAAATGGTATAGAGCTGCTATTTTGTCTCAGGTATCAGTAAAAGAATTTGATGTAGTATTTGTTGATTATGGTTTTCAGGAAAGAGTTTCAGTTAAAGATCTTTGTGCTATTAATCCGAATTTTTTGTTTTTAGAAGGCCAAGCCTTCAGATGTAGCCTTAACCACTTAGTTGAACCCATTAGTTCTAAATTATTTAGTTGGTCCGAAGAAGCATGCAAAGACTTTGAGGATTTTATTTATTCATCTAAAGGGTTATTGACTTGTATCATTTATGCTTTAGTTATTATAGCCCCAAATTGTTTATGTAATTTAGTAGATTTACAGTCTCCATTAAGTAGTGCTAAAGAACTTCTTATTAATCACGGCACTGCACAGTATAGCACATTATTAAAGCCTTTCCCATCTTCACTTAGTCTTTATAGTTACTGTTATTCTAACTTTAATATTAAAGTTGGAAGTGAGGAAGAAATATCTATCTCTCATATATATAGCCCTAAGAAGTTTTATTGTCAGCTTAGGAGAAATAATAAATATCTAGAAATGATAGAAGCGAAAATCAGAGAGATTAGTAAAATTAAAAATTATCCCAAATATGATTATAGTAAAATGAGACTTTGCTTATCTAAGTATGTAGAAGATGGTCTCTCTTATAGAGTGTTAGCAGTACCAACAGATTCATTATCTGACTTTCTTGTCTATTATGTGGACGTTGGAAATAAACAATTAGTAGGAGAAAGTATGTTGAGGGCTATTTCAGATCAGTTTCCAGAGTTGTTGTTTACACCAATGCAAGCTATTAAGTGCTTTTTGTCAGATCTTAGAGATGTAGATATTCCAGCAGAAATCAGTAGCTGGTTTGAAGATAATTTCTTAGGTAAAACACTGAGGGCAATAATATTGTCCAAGGAATCAGATGGCCAGCTAGGAGTTGAATTGTATGATGGGGACCAACATATAAGTCAGAAAATTAAAATGTTGCTTCATGCATATGGTAAAAATCTTTGTGTAGAAAAAGTTCATAAAATGAATGCGAATGAGAGACTTGATGCTTCAGTGAAGGGCAAGCTAGAAAACAGACATCACCATAGTAGAATAAATACTACAGTAACATGTTCAGGAAGAAAAATAGAGAAATTAATGTATCCCAAGGATAGATTTGCCAGGTTGTTGAAGCCATCTGTTGGTTGTAAAATTGAACCTGTGTCAGAAATCAAAGTGAAGAAGGATTTCATTGATGGATTTAAAAATAAATACGTAAAGATTATTCCTGAACCTTTACGCAATCTTGATGAAAGTAACGTGGACCTAATATCATTAAGGGCTGTATCACAGTCTTTTATGAGAGAATTAAATTATACAGCTTCAAAAAACTCTCATACTTTGACAAGACCACAGATTAAAGATCTTCCTCAACCCACAATTTACTTGAATGTCAAAGTAAAGGCTTATATTTCCAATATCAGCAATCCATCAAGTTTTCATATCCAGCTTGCTAAGAATGAAAGTATAATCCTTAGACTTGCAGATGCTCTAAACAAAGAAAAAAATAAAGTGAGAGAGAGAAAATCTATTAAACTTGCAGTAGGAGATCTTGTAGTTGCAGAATACTCTGATGATGCCAATTACAGAGCAGTCATTAAGAACATTTTGCCAGAAAATTCCTTTGAAGTGGAATTTATTGACTACGGTAACTCTTCAGTCATAAACATATCTAAAATTTATGAAATAAAGAGAGAATTCTTGATGATTCCACAGTTAGCAATTCATTCTTTTCTGAGTGGAATAAAGTGGAATGAGCCAGAGGAAATATGGGACAGTAAATCTGTGGATTATTTTGTTTCAACAATGAGTAACAAAATAGTTTTTTGTGAATTTTTGAAGAAACATGGACAGAAATGGGAAATAAATATGGTTTATAATGAAAAATGTGTCGTTAGTGAACTACTGAAATGGATAACATTTTCAAAATTACAGGAAACAGTATTGAAAATGTCACAGACTGTCTCTCAAAAACAGAGACCCAGTAAGAACACTACAATAAAAATGAAAAGATTAAATAAACAAAAAGATTCTGTGATCCTTCAACTGGCTTGCCAACCGTTGACTAAAATTCCTTTGGAAGAATTAAAACCTGGGCAACTTGAAAAGGCTAAAATACTTAATATTTTAAAAAGTGGTACATTTTATGTGAGGTTATCTAGAAATAAGAAAAAATTATTTGACTTAGAAGAATTAATTGATAAAGAAGTTAAAGAAGTAGAAAACACTTTTTTACCAATGGAAAATGTTGAAAAGGGCTTAGAAATTTTAGTGAAATCTAAGAAAACTTTTAAGTGGTATAGATCAGCAGTACAGAAAACATGTGCTGATGAGAAAATGCTTGTTTTTTTAGTTGATTATGGTAGGTTTGAAAGAGTGCCTTTAGTTAATACCCAGATGCTTGGTAATGAAGTGTTAAATATTCCAAGACAGACTGTGACTTGTAAATGGATTTGGTTTGAAAATTTTAAGTCTATGTCATTTGAATCCATTGTGTGTTTGTGTTCTCATTTGGAAATCAGCATTCTTTTCCTGAAATTCTCAGGTTATGTCTGGGAAGTAGAAATTTTAGTGGATGACATGATACTTTTGGAATATTTACATTTTAATATAAACCATATAGAAGACAAATTTAGATCATCAGAAATTATGGGAAGCCTGGAATCAACGAGTCCTGCATTGACATGTACAGTAAGATCATTTACTTGGGTACAACTTCAAAATGGTAGGCAATATCCTGGTTTCGCCACCACTGTTTGTGATCCATCAGACTTCTGTGTTCAATTAGAAGATTCCTTTGACATAATGAAAAATCTGTTTATGTTACTATCTGATCTGCCAGAAAACTTAGAGACAGTACCTCAACAGAAGATAATACCTGGTACTAGTTGTTTGTTCAGATATGAGTTGGAAGATCAGTGGAATAGAGTGGAAATTTCTGAAGTCTTTGATCAGTTTTTATGCCTTGTGTTAATTGATTATGGATTTTCTATTTGCATACCTTCTTTAGGTATAGAAAATCTTAAAGTTATTCCCGAGGAACTTCTAAATTTTCCAAGGTTAAGTTATCCTTGTTTCTTGCATAATATTTTGCCTGCCAAAGGGAAACATTGGAATGAAGAAACTAAAGGTTTTGTTCAGGATTTCTTAAGTAAGCCAGGATTGGTTTTTCAGTTTAGGGAATATAGTTTTGATACAAAACTGAAGGTAGATGTCATTCATGAGAGAAGAAACTTGGCGGATATGTTGGTTGCAGCTGGATTGGCAGTGTATTCTAAAAATTCAGATTATCTTGATGTAATTACTACTACTACAAATACTAAAATCCAGTGTAAATCACAGAATCAGCCCTATGGCTCATTGTTGGACAAAAATTGCTATGAAAGTGAAACTATAAATTACACATGTGCTGGAAACCAAAAGCTGAAACAGCCAAAGCCTATAAAGCAGAAAGATACCTTTAAGAAACTCTTAAGGAAAAGCCATTTTAATAAAAGATTACATTCTAGAAATGTAATGCTGAGAAACAAGGTTGATAGTAGAAAACATGTTCCCCAAAGTACTGTTACTTTTGGTACACATATAGAAGCTTCATTTAGTGAACTATCTAATGGCTTAAAAACTTTGACCAATAGTGCTGACTATATTGATAAAAAACAGCCTACTGAGGGAATACAGGAAAATAACTATAATACTGGACTTGAGGACAGCAGAAGGAGCACTACATGTGAATGAAAATTTTATCAGAAGGAGACAAAAGGTAAGTGGTCCTTAAAGCTTTCAATAGATTCTAATTTTGATTAAAACTTATTTATGTCTACAATTTTCCAAATAGAAAATACTGTGCAATAAAGTTTACTAGAAAATGTTGAATAAATGGGAAAACTGAGATTTGATTAATTACAAAATTATGATTCCTATCCTTATCTTTTATTGATTGTTTAGAAAATATCTTTTCAATATTTTAGCATATTACTGAGGAGTTAAATTATAGGATAGGATGGCTAAGGCCAGGGGATAGAGCGGTGGTGCAAACAATAGGGCATTTGCCTTGCACGATGTGCTAACCTAGGATAGACTATGGTTCGATGCCTTCGTATTCCATATGCTCCCCCAAGCCAGGGTCGATTTCTGAGCGCAGAGCCAGGAGTAACCACTTAGCATCACCGGTTGTGACCCAAAAAGAAAGAAAGAAACAAAAAATAATTTAGCTGAAAAGTTTAAAATTACATTTAAGGTAACTTAAACTTACTTTAAAATTTTCTTTTATGTTGACTATTATAATTTAATTTTTATTTTAGTTTAGACACAATGGTTATAGTAGTGTTGCACTTATATTTTTGTTGTACAAAGTTGTTATCCACTAAAGTGTCCAAGAATTTCCACCATTATTCTTATGTCATTTTTAGCCTGCCTATACATCCCTACCAATACTAATTAACCTATAATGCAATCAAACTCAGGAGTTCATAATCATTAGATATTAGTTATTCCCTTGTTTTGTTTCTCTATATACCGAAGTTGAGTGAGATTGTTCAATATTAATTTTTCTCTCTGACTTCTTTTGCTTAATTTGATACCATCCAGTTTCTTCCAAATTGCAGCAAAGATTTTTATCTCTTATAATACTGTATAATATCTTGTTGTGTATATGTACCACAACTTCTCTGTCCAATAATCAATCTGTGGACATAGGTGGTTTCTATATCCTTGCTCTTGTATTCAAAAAGGTAAAATATGAACATTTATCTTTTTAATATTTTTTATTATTGGGGAGATGACAATAAGTGGAATTGCTAGAATATTCTTAAAAAAACTTTTTTAAGAAGATGACATACTTTTCCCTTAAAGGCTTACCTGGAAGACGCTCCTACCAACAGTGAAAGAGAGTTTCCTTCACACTTCCAACAGTAATTGTTTCCAGAATTATTTGATATATACCATTTCTGTGATGCTATCTTTTCAAAATTGTTTTACATGAGTTGCTTCACTTTTTTTGGCTCATATATATTGATGAGTTAAATCTTATTCTGTTTTCTCTTTAACAGTATTGGAGGACTGTCCCTATCTTTTTTCCTTATGCTCTTTTAAAAAATTGCCTTTATTTAAACACCATGGTTTACAAAGTTTCTCATTATACAGTTGTTTCTGGGATTTAGTGGTCCATCTTCAATCTCATAACAAGTATAACATTCCCTCCACCATTTTCTTCAGTTTTTCTCCCAACCTCCAACTTTCCCCCATTGCAAATGGAGGCACATTGACATTAGTGGTCGTATAAAATTGTAACATTGTACATCTGAAACCATCATTAATTTTATTGCACAGCATCTAAATAAAAATTGGAAAAACAGCCAATAGAAAATATTTTAATAATTAGTAATATCTTATTACTCGTACATGAACATCAGTAGCAATAAAATTCATTAAGAATTGGTTTTAAATAGTACCTTTTTATTTTATTATTTATACTTTGATATTTCTTTTCATTTGTGGTTAAGTCAGTGGGGACATTAATTATATTAAACAGCTAATAAATTAAGCAATTTAAAAATTGACCTTTTAAATAGTCTTCTATTTTAATATTTTTTTCCTTTTGATTTTTTTCATTTGTCTTTTTTCTGCTTTTTTGATGTAGATAATTTCATTATTATGGTATTCATTGTGAAAGAAGTATTTAACACCACACACCTTTTAAAAGGTACTTTTCAGCTAAATCCTATAAAGTTTCTGGAGAAAAGCCATATCCAGTGGTACTCAGGGATCAAATCTGGGTTGACTAAGTGCAAGCCAACCAGTTTACCCATTGTACTATCTTTCTGGCCCTAATCCCTTACATTTTGATGTATGTTTTTATTATTTCAAGTTATTTACCATCCCTTTATATTTAACATGAATATGATACAATGACTTTTCTCAGCTTTTGTTTTTCTGTTGTTGCCAGTATTAAAAATGACTTCTATTAATTTTTGTATATGTCTTTAAAATGTACAATATAGTGATATGTGAAATAATTTCAACAAGTTATATAATTATTACCGTAAGTAGCTTGAAATATTATTACTGAATATCATTTCTGCTGCACACTTACTGATAATCCTCATGTGCTTCTATGAAGCCCTTTATCCTGTTCCAGGCAAGCAGTTGCATACTGATAGTTTCTCTTTTCTGAACAGTTTATGTAAATGGAACAATGAAATATGTGGTCTCCTTTATCTAACTTCTCTGAGCAAAGTGTTTTTATTGTTTATCCATGTCATACCACATAAGGTAGTTCAATTTTTAAAAAAAATGGTAAATGTACCGTATCTTATTGTTGCTAAGCTTTGACTGTTGTGAGAAATGCTGCTTCTGTGTTCATAATCACATAGAGTAAATTTATACTTAACACTTAAATGATTGCCAGATTGTTTACCCAAGTTACTAGCTTACTTTTACATTCATACCGGAAAGCATTAGTGTTTTTGTTTATCTGTAGTCTCATTTATATTTATTATTGTCACTTTTATTATATACCGTGAGAGCATTTATGAAAATCTGTCTCGTGCCTTTGTGATTTTATTTCACATCTCATGTTACTGATCTTTTGTAATATCATCAAAGTTGTTATTATTTTTTTTTTACTTTTTAATATATTTTTGTCTTTCTACTGGATTACAAGTGTTTTTTAAACCTCTTTTCGGGGGGGGGGTCCACACCCGGTGATGCTCAGGGGTTACTCATGACTATGTGCTCAGAAATCGCTCATGGCTTGGGGGACCATATGGGATGCCTGGGGATTGAACCGCGGTCTGTGCTGGGCTAGCGCCAGCAAGGCAGATGCCTTTACTGCTCTGCGCCACAGCAGCGGTCCCTTATTAAAATCTTAATATAAGCTCTTACATGTATATGTAGCTTACAGGTGTGATTTATTTTGAATTAACTTTGTAATGTAAGAGATCTTTATTTTTCTTTTTTTCAGGTGGACTTTTTAGTTTTCACAGCAACTTTTATTAAAGTATTTTTTCTCATTGAATTGCTGAGAAATCTTCTTAGAATCAGTTGACCATAATATTAGACTTCACTTGTGGACTCTCAATTGTTTTCTTGATCTATTTTCTTCAATTTTATATTATTAACCTCATGTAAGTACCTTAATATTTAAAAAAAATTATGCTGGTGATCAGGCTCAGGGCTTCATGCATCTGAGACAAGTCCTTTACCGTTGACTGCAGTCTCGCCTTCAGTATTTCACCATTTTTATTTAATTATAGGAGTGCTTTTATATTAGAAATTTCTTATATTTTTATACAAAAATTATTAGGGCTAGAGAAATAGTACAGTGGGTAATGTGCATGCATTGCAGAAAGCCAGCCCGAGTTCTATGCCCTACAGGGGTCCTCAAACTTTTTAAACAGGGGGCCAGTTCACTGTCCTTCAGACTGTTGGAGGACCAGATTATAGTAAAAGCAAAAATTATGAACAAATTTCTATGTACACTGCATATATCTTATTTAGAAGTGAAGAAACAAAATGGGAATAAATACAATATGTTTGAGGACCATTGCCCTACACCATGTAAGGTCGGTCTTTATAAGGATGACTTAGGTGGACTAAACAAAAATAAATGTTTGGAGCCTTTAGATAAGTTGCATTTCCATGAATTTCAGTATTATTTTATAAATTTCTACCCAAAATTCAGGTAGAATTATCACATTAATTGGTTGAAGCTAGAGATAATTATTGAAGAGTTGCTATCATAGCAGTATTAAGTCATAATAGTATTAATTTATGAGCATGTACAGTATTTTACTTTTTATTAATTGAAGAATTGTGCTTTACAGTTTTGCTAATGTTGACTTCCTACGTATTCCAACATCACACCCCTCACCATTGTACCACCTCCATCCTTTTGGGTTTCCAGATATCTTAAATTTCAATCATTCCCTACGTACACAAGCTCACAAGCTCAATTCTGTAGATCAGCTTTCTTGTCTGGTTGATTTGTGGCTACTTTGATGTGTATCTTTAAGTCACTTCTGAATGAGATTATTCCTTGTTTTTCCTTTTGACTGACTTCATTCAGCATAAAATCCTCAATTCTATCCATGTTGAGGAAAATTATATTTTGTTTATTCATAGAGCTGCACAGTATTTCATTGTGTACATACCACAGTTTTATGATTCTATGTGCCATCCATAGTTGGGCATTTAGGTTTCTGTTCTAAAGATGTTGCAATAAATATAAGTGTGCATATATCCTTTTGAATTAATATTTTTATTTTGAGATAGATGTCAGGCAGTGGTAAAGATCTATAAAGTATTCACAAATCTCAAAAACAAAGCTATCCCATGACCCTCCATAAATAGAGGAGATGAACAGACACTTTTCCAAAGATGACGTTTGACAAATGCCAAATGGGCACATGAAAAAATGCTTATTGCCATTCATATTTAAGGAAATGCAAACCAAAATTGAGAAAGCATTTTATATTAGTGAGAATAGCAAGTATCAAAAAGTGTAGAAAAAGCCAATGTTGAAGAAATTGTGGTAAAAAGGGAACCCTCATCCGTTGTAGGTGGGAATGTCATCTGGCTTAGCTTTCATGAAGAACAGTCTGGAGATTCTCTAAAAAAGAGGAATCGAACTCTCATTGCCTGGCAGTTTCAGTTCTTGGCATCTATCCCTCCCCCCACATGCAATTCAGTTTGGTGGTGGTAATTGTTTTCAGCATTGTTTTACATTTTTGGTTCTCAAATTTTAAAGTTATTTTATATTTTTCCCAGGTGTTTTAGTTTGATACTGCTATAAAACACATTGTGTTCTTGATTTAACTTTAACGTTTTAAGTTGTTAATCTATAGGTCTGCAATTAGTTTGGAATTTTGATTTTTTTTTTTGGTGTTTGTTCATTAGTTCTAATTTGTGAGTGTGTGTTAGTTTGGATTTTATGTATATTGGATTATGTCAGTAAATAAATACAATTTTAGTCTTTTCCAATGTGAGATCTTTTCACGTTTTCTTGCCAGACTAAAGTAGTTAGAATGTCCAGTATGATGCTGAAAATTGGTAAGAGTAGGCATGCATGACTTTTTTCTTTGGGGGGGGGGATGTCTCTTTGACCATTAAGCCTGATGTTTTCACTAAATTATTTGTACCCTTAGATTAAGGAAGTACTTTTCTATTAAGCATTTATTCAGAATTTTGGGGGATCTTCTCAGCAGTTTTAGGGTTCCTGTGGATGACACCTACTGATAATAGGCCCAGATGTGGGGGAATGATTGGCATCCTTGTGATACAGTGCTGTGTTGACCCATTGGTACTGTTCCTACACATGCTTAGGTTTTTATGAAGTGCCAGGTACCAAACTCTGGGCCTCAGACATGCAAGGCATGGACTCTACTCCTTTGATCTGTCTTCCAGGCTTTGAGAAGTTTTATCTGATTTGTTAATTGTCTTACCCATTTCCTTCAACATTATATGTTGCTTAACTTTTCCCCTAATTGTAGATGGCAGACAATGTTGATATATATTATTAGACTTGTCTTAGGCATCTTTAAGGTTTTTTTTATATATCTAAATAGCTATTCTATCATTTGGGTCATGCAAGATAGTTGAATATATATATTGGAATATATATACATATATATTTAAGTTTTGTATTTATACTTTAATCATGGTCCTTACTACTATAACATAACCTTTATAAGATTTCCATAGAATGCCTGGAATTTTTATCTGGAGTACTTATTTTCAGAATTCTCAAACCTGACACTTGCTGTTAAGTTCAGAATCATTTGTTTTTCATCTCTTAAAAGAGACAGATCAATTAGAATCTTGCCCTGCAGATTTCGTATCATAAGTTACAGAATGGTGAATTATTATGCAAATTTTTGGGGTTTATTCTCAGTTAATATCTTCACTGTCATATTCAATTTCAGCTCTCTTAAGCAGCCTTGAACTTTTATTTCTGTACATTTAATTCAAGAATGTCTAAATCTAACCAGATTGACATCTTCGACTTCCCTTTAGTAGGGATTATTTGCAGAGAATGAGATTGACACATAAGAAGACAAACATATAAGGATGGCCCAAGCTGTAGGGTTGCTTGAGTAGTCATTAATGAGTTCACAAACTAGTCATTTATTCAACACAGTATCTCACCATACCCTTGCTCCCAACAGATGAACTATTAAGAAGACAGAGATATCAAGGAAAGTTAGCACCTCAAAATTCAATAGGTCCATGAAGAGCAGAGCCTGGCGTATTTCACATAGCCAATCAGAAACCCTTAAAGTATAGTGTAAAATGAGAACTTCCTAATCTATTTTTTTTTTTTTGCCCGTGTTGTCCTCTACATGTACAACAGACCCTACGCTGTTTTATTCTGTTCTTTTCTTGGTGCATTTTTTGCTGGCCTGATGAATGATGGACCATATTCGAAAAGACCTAAACTATATTGCCTAGGGTTTTATCTGAACATTGGGCCCAGTTTTTGTTAGGGGACAGTTTTCCACACAGGACAATTTTTTTTTATTCTTGACTTATACAGTCTGTGCTGTGAGCTAAGTAATTTTTCTAGGGAAGTAACTTGGTTGGATTTTCGTCTTGAGATTTTCTTGCGTTTCACCTTTCTTTAATACTATAACCTCTCAAGCTTGCTTTCTCATGTCTATTAACAGTTTTCTATATCTTCTTTAATGCTCAAAAGTTTCTAATCAGGGAAAGACTAGTACTAGCTATTCTTACAATCGTGAGCAGAATTCTCTCATTTTCCCTAAATTTTAACATTGGATCTGGATGAAATGATGATGAAATCTTAGAGATGATGAAATCACTTGGATTCTGGATGTATTCTTTTCTGGAATCATAATATCCACTGCATTTCCCCAGCATACCCTGGGTTAATTCCTCCAACCAGTATAGTAACTCAATTCTGTATTACATTAGTAGTATAAGGAATCCAAAGTGGTGGATAATTGACTTATCTCAGCTTCCAGTTCAAGAGAACACTTTTTGGGTTCTCTGGTAGAAGCATTCTTTACAAATCTCAACCTTTTAACCAGTAGAACTAAGAATTCTGGGAATAAAGAAGCACTTATTTCTCATGGGTAATAGTGAGAATCTTCCTCACTGCTAATGGGACAAATAAAATAGCAATGTCATTCAGTTGGGACTCATTTTAGTATGTATTGTATAACTCTCTACACCTAGACTTGAACTTAATTATTCCTTAATTACTGGCCACAGGGAATACGTTGGAGTATAGGTCTGTATTTAAAGAGGGCACATATCAACCATAATTAATCATGAGTATCAGACCATTTAAGTATACAATATACATGCATCTAGGAGTTGTTTGATTCTTGTCACATACAGTGATTCTCCTTGATGGAGTGTTGTTATGTATGTTCAATTAGGGCTTCGTGAGTTCCATATTCATTTTGTTACGGGTAGCTCAGTAATGGCGATCCATGTTGAAATTGTCTGTGCATTTCCCTCTCTCCAGGGCATAGACATCCTGATAAATAGCTTCTGATTGCTCAGGGAATATCACTAAGAGGAACACTTACTGTAGAAATTTGTTTGGCATTGTATCAGAGCTCTTTCTCAAGGGTTCAGAGTCCCCTTTATTTAACATTTTCTGAGATGATAAACTCATTATTCTTGAGACTTGATGAAGAACAGTCATAAGTAAAAATCTTAGTAGAATGCCTTCTATATTAGTTCTGGAATATCATAGTTAATAATTATCATAGATTTTTTTTAGTGTGCCAAACTATCTCATTTTTTGCTCTCTTCTTGCCACATATACTACTGTCACATATGCCTTGTTATCTATAGAGAGGTGATTCCTTTGGTTTCTGTCACTCTGGGGTCCCATTAATGATTATAATGAATCTGAAATGCCTGACGTACTGATAATAGTTACCACATAATCTGTATCAATGTATTTCTAAAATCAGTGATGAAGGAAATGTTCTCTTGACCTTCCTGGGCCAACACAGGCACTTAGGAAGCAGATCAGATAATAAATGTACTTCCTCTCCTAACTCTTCATGTTTTTTATATTTTTTCTGTGATGGTTTTTCAAACCTTTGCATGTATAAAATCTGGAGAATTTGTTAAAACGATGATCTTTATGTCCAGTTTCTGACTGATTATATTTTTAATATTTTATATCTTAATTTTAGTAACTCAGGTGATTCAGGTGTTGGTACTCTGAGGATCCTGAGAACCATTATCCTATATGATACAAGAGAATATTCTGATCACCTTTATTGAATATAGGACACTACTGTAAATATATTTATTCACCTATCTGAGCTGTTTATTAGACCTATGCACTCAGCTACTTCATCTAACACATCATAACAATCACAGAATCAGGCAATTGAAAAATGCTTCCAAGACACATAAACTATTGTTACATTGAAATAAAAGCAAAGAATTCAGAATGGCAGGAGAAAGCAAGCATATGATATATTTTTATATGATAGCTTTGTTCTCATCCTCCTTAAAAATCTCCATATTTAAATTGTGAACATCCCCATTCCCTTTAGAGAAAGTTTATCACATAGCCTTTTGGTTATTTATTTTCCTAGATCTGTGTTTTTCTTCAGGGATGCAAAAAATTTTTTTTATTATATTAGGGGCTGGAGTAATAGTATAGCCGGTAGGACATCTGCATTACAAGCAATCAACCTGGGTTCAATACCCAGCACCTTTTATGGTCCACTAGGAGTGATTCCTGAGAGCAGAGCCAGGAGTAAGCTCTGAGTGTTGTTGGGTGTGGAACAACATCCAAAAATAAATTGTATTAAATATGTAATTTACGAAGTTATTAGTAGTTGAATTTTAGACATACAGTTTTCTGGCACTAATTCCACTACCAATGTCAACTTCCCTCCAACTGTTCTCAGGTTCTTCCTTAGCCACTAAGTCTGCCATCTTCATGGGCACATTTTAAGTTTGGTTTTAGTTTAGAATTCATGTTTTCACTGTTGACTGTATGGTTTCGATATATAGATATACCACTCTTTATAGTCACTGATGTGCCTAAGGCCCTTGGCTTCTGTCCCCCATTATTTCCCATATGCCTCTTCCCTCTTTTCTTTCCTTCTCTGTTCCTTTCCCTAGATATTGGAGTCAAAGGTGATCTAGATATCCCCCTTAATTTAGGGCATTCTCATTCAGTTATTCTATAAATCATAAATAAGATCATCTTGTATTTGTCTTTATTCTTCTGGCTTTTTAAATTTATATCCTCCAGTTCTGTCAAATTGTGGGAAATTGCATGATTTCATCACTCCTTGCAGCTGCATAGAATTCCATATATATACATACATATACATACTACATCTTCATAACCCACTCAATTATCATTTGACATCTAGGTTGATTCCATATCTTAATTATTGTACTTAAGTACTTGCAATGAATAGTGTTATACATATGTTCCTATGATTAAAAGGTCCTGGAGATAGATATCCAGAAGTGGAATTGCTGGGTTATTTGACAGGGAATTTCAATTCTTAGTTTACTAGAAAATATCCATACTGTTTCCATAGAGATTGAACCAGATGATGTTCCTATCATCCGTGGATTGAGTTAGTATTTCACCACATCCCCACCAATACAGATAGTTTGTAGTTGGTTGTTGGTTTTATTTTATTTATTTTTTTTTGATATGTGCCATTACTACTGGTGTAAGATCATATCTCGTTGTTTATTTGAAGTTCTCATTGATGAGGTTTGAGACTTTTGATTGGCTCAAGGATTTGCCAGGACTTCTGTTTCCCCAGACTTTCAGAGTCATATTGAGACATTTGATTTTTAAATTCCCAGTTGTCTGAATTTCAATCTTATTTGCTATTTTACAGTATGGTGCTACTACTTGTGATCTATTATTCTATTCCTGGGGCCCTGGGAATGCATATAAATGAATAGGCAAGTCTAAATCTAGTTACTCCTTTTTAGATACCAGGGTTATTATGGAAATATTATGGGATAAAATGAAGACTCTATAGCTACCAACCAGCCTATGTTAGTGGGGTTGGAGTTTTATCAATGCAGTTTTGGGGTATTATTAGCATGGCTGCTGGGGACACTTGGGCTTGGGACAACCTCAGTTTAGGTGGGTATGAAAGAGTAGTCTCAAGACACAAGGCAGGCAGCAGAAATCCCCAGGACTAGAGACCAACGGATGGGCTGCCCCAGGGCAGGCTGAAATGGGGCAGGGAGTAATGCCCCTGCAAAACAGCTTTTATTCCCTAATTTTAATTTTTAAATAATTAATTTCTTAAGGTCATATTAATTTATAAGGATGTAAATGCTTATATATTTTAGGGATATAATGTTATCACACCATGTCTGCCTCTCAATAGAAATAGAACTATCTGTACAGTCCATGAGACCCTTGCCTTCCAATCTCTCCCCCCACTCCCCAAGTAAACTCAGTTCAGTTGTCATTATTTAAGGGTCTGTTCTCATTGCACATTGTCTGTTCCATGCTTTGTTCCTTTGCATATTACCTATGAGTGAGAGCATCTGGTATTTTCTTTTTTCTCTCTGACATGTTTTGCTTCACATGTCATCCCGCAGTTCCATCCATATTGTGTCTAAAAGTGATGCTTCATATTTTTTTTACATCTTGGTCATATTTCAGTTATACATACCGTAACTTCTTTATCCTTAACTGTTGTTTTGATCTCGGTACTTTTGATTTTGTAATAGAGATTTTTGGGGAAGATTATCTTTTTTCTTTTAAATTTTTTAATCAAAATTATTTTATGCACAATGATTTGCAATATTGTTAATGTCTCGTGCATAAAACATGCCTTACCACACCCTCCACTAGAGTGTCCACTCTCTCTACCATTGTCCTCCTTGGTGTCCTCCTATTATCTCCTCCTACCCCCCCACCTGTCAGGGTAAATTTCCCACTAACAACCAGTTCTTAATTTCTGTTGCTTTTGAGCATTTGTTATTTTATTCTTGCTGCCTCTTTTATCCCACGAAAGATTATTCTTTATTTGTCTCTCTCCTTTTGACTAACTTTACTCATTATGATACTCTCTAGTTCCAGACAGCAGATTTTTGTTTTTTCTTACAGCCAAGTAGTATTCCATTGTTTATGTGTATGTGTCTTCTTTCTCTTTGTAAAATATTTTTATTGGAGGAACTACAACTTCCCCACTCTTGGGTAATATTGGATAAAAGATGGTCTACAAGGATAGAATATTTTGATTTCTCTTTCTAACGGTCTGTTTGCCCGTTAGCAATTCCCTCATTCTTTTGCCTCATGACTCTAAATCAAACTGCCCGTCTGGATGCTGATTTCTAGTGAAATTCTTCCTAATTTCTAAGCATAAAATCCGACTTGTCTTCAATCTTCAGCATATTATTTTATTACTCTTGCTCTCTGTTATACACGGCTTACCAAAATTAGAAGTGTTTTTTAAAAATAATTTCTTTAATGCAATAAATTCCAAATCTTTATCTCATCTTGTTTTTATATATTAAAATTATTAGAGATTCGAAAGTACTGCTTTGTGGTTTGTTTAACATTCACTATTAAAAACTGGTACTTAAATACTTTAATTAAGGCAATAAATTATGTCTGAATATTATGATTTTATAGAAATAATTTTTAAATAAGCTGAATAGGATGACATTATTTTAAGTATTGATATATCTTTAGTGTCTGGCTTTCTAGAAGAGAACTGGATTGTTAAGTACGTTTATGAAGTATGTATTCATGTTGTATATACTATTTAGTTTTTGTAAAGTTTCATTTTGTACTCTTGAAAAGAAATAGTAAAAGAAAATAAATCTTAATAATATCAGGAGAATAATTAAAAAAAATGTTTTGGCCATACCCAGTTGTGCTGAGGTCTTAAAGCTGAGTCTGCTCAGAGATCACTCCTGGCAGAGGTCAGGGGACATAATATGGTGGTTTTCTAGGGCTGGGATGGTCACATGTAGGGAATGTTTACTCAGAGTGTGTGCGCGCGCGAGTGTGTGTGTGTGTGTGTGTGTGTGTGTGTGTGTGTGTGTGTGTGTGTGCGCACTTGGGAGCAGTGAACTTAAATACATTGTTCCTGTCATTTGCCTGATGACAGCACTTTGGTCTTCCTGTATCTTCAAAACCTGATGCATAGGATTTTGTTTTCCAAAAACTGTCCTAAGATCAGAGATATTAAGGGGTTTGGCTTACAAATCAATGAACACCATTCTCTTCTCAGCACTGCTATGATTCCCTGAGTACAGAGCCAGGTACAGACCTTTAGTACTGTGAAGTGCAGCCCAAATCCCTTAAAACTACTACTACTACTACTACTAACTAACTAACTAACAATAATTATATACTTAATTATGTATCTAGAAGACTGAATTTCTAACTTGTTTCCTGAAATACTCGTGCTTAACTGTGAACTGTAATGTAGAAATCCAGTTACTCTGATGTTGTCATGCTGAAAAGAAATGCAAGGCACATGGAGAGGCTGAGGCTGGGTACTCTTCTGGAGAGTTCTTGTCTTTGATCACTTTAGTTTTCTTAGTTATTATCTATCTGTGGAGTAGATATAGGCCAAACCTGCTGTCTGTCACCTGTCTGAATTTTTGCCTTAAAGAGTTGGTGAACATTCATTTTTATCATGAGACTCTGGACTAAGTTGTCATGTAGAATAATTATTGCATCATTTTTATAACAGAAGTGAGAGCCTAACATGATTTCTAGACTAAGTGAGCAAAGGGCAGTAACTGAAAAGACTTTGAGGATGAGAAACTTGACAGACTTAAATAGGCCATTGGTGAAAGCACTGAAAATGTTGAGAAAAAGTGGTTGGAAGCTGGAGGAAAGGAAATTGGAGACTTCCTAGTACACAATAAAGGACTATATAAGTTATTGTTACCATTATATTGAAAATACATGTTTATAATGATCTGGATATTTAAATGTGTTATATATTTTGGGTCTTTTCCTGTTTTTGCTTTGTGTTGAATAAAATGGTTTCTGCTTGTTACCTATGCTTGTCCCAAACTGTACCTTAAATGTGTGTTGGTTAACTTGCCGCTTTGTTTTATAGATCTTTAGATCAAAAGGAATTACTCTGAGGAACTACTTTTTGGGAGCCTAATTTGCACTTGGATTTCATATCTTCAAATCTTCAAATCTGAGACTTTTCTGTTACTGGAAACAGACTAAGACTTTGATGGACTTGTATGAGGGTGTAGTATTGTGTTTAGTATATGGAAATGATGTGAAGTTTGCAGGTAGGCAGAATTTTATTCAAAGATTGACACAGTAATGTCTTTTACCCCCATGTTCTTATCTAATGTAACCTTGTAATTTCCTATAAAAAGTATATATTCCCTTTTTAGGATTTAGGCAATTTGTAACTGTTTAAATAAAGCATAGGGTGGAATTGATGCCATTTGACTTTATATTGTTCATAAAATATTAAGCATCTTTCACTATATTTTCTGAAAAAATATACCTGATATCCTGGATTACAGAAGAAATAAAATTCAGTTGTGAGGGAAAATAACCACATGATGGGACACGTATAAAAAATGCCTGTCAGCTTTTCCAGAAGTTGCCCTCACAGAGGCCATGAATGATGTGTAGAGACAAGTTAACTTTTTCATGTCAAACTTCCTATGCTGCAAAATCTATGAACTTAAGAAATTAATTTGTTGTATGCATTTAACTGTGAAGTGGTTGAAACAACTGTATAACTTAAAAACTGGCACAAACTTGGTGACTTAAAAACTTTGTAAGAATTGTTAAGTTTCATAGGTGGATAATAGGAGTAAATTTACATACTACTGAGTAAAATTTGAGTTTCATTGAATATGTTTATATTGCTTGGTGAATAGCTTACTCATATTTAATGGCTTTGGGGTATTAAGTCAGATGGTAGCATCTGAATTCTAGGTAGTTGAGGTGACACTGAACATTATTTTATACTGGTATATTTGTAAACATTCCATTTACTTTGCATTTTGTTTTTCTACTTGACCTAGCAACCAATAAATTCAATGCTTCTTTTATTTGCCTTTGTGTTTTTCACATCACTTATATAGATAAAACAATGTCAATAGAAATTTGTCATCTTATTAGAGGGCATAATTCAAGTGATTTAGAAATCTGAAAATGATTTAGGTATTTAAAAATAGGAATTTATTTATAAACATTAGCACTCCATTAATAAGGGATACTGTCTTAAGGAACTCAATAAGCAATACATTATTTAGGATTTTTATCAGATATGTATTATAGATAAGAGATTATCTTATATGATTAACTTATAAGATAAAAGTTAAGAGATTAACATTTTTAATTTATAAGAAAAACATTCCTATAACTTTTGGGGTGTTTTACTGACACCTAGTGGTATTCTGTTCTATATAGCTTCAATTTCTTTTAAATTTATTTCTACTCATAACTCCATGACTCTTCCCATTTTTTTTTTTGCGGGGGCCATACCCATTTGATGCTCAGGGGTTATTCCTGGCTATGCTCAAATCGCCCCTTGCTTGGGGTGACCATATGGGATGCCAGGGGATTGAACCGTGGTCCATCCTAGGCTAGCACTGGCAAGGCAGACACCTTACATCTAGCGTCACCTTTCCGGCACCTCTTCCCAATTTTTAAGGACAAGGTTTCAAATGTATAATGCTATGGATAATGTTTTATGGAGTATATATATACATATATATAATTTGTATATGTATTATATAAATGTGTATATATTTATATAATTTAGTACAAATGAGTGTTTGATCATGCCTTTTTGTTTGTTTGTTTTTGTTTTTGTTTTGGGGTCATACCCAGTGATGGTGACGCTCAGTAGTTACTCCTAGCTATGCGCTCAGAAGTTGCTCCTTGCTTGGGGGACCATATGAGATGCCGCTGAGAGATCAAACCGCGGTCCATCCTAGGTTAGAGTGTGCAAGGCAAACACCCTACCACTTGTGCCATCGCTCCGGCCCCACCATTTATTTTTAAGTATTGTTTTCTTATACTTTTTCTTTACCTTGTTTGATGTTTCTTTTTATCTTCCCTTTACCATGCATGTTTCCTCCATCCCTGTCCTATTTTAGCTCAGAACAAACTAGATTTTTTAAGTGCTCACACAGTTTAATGCATGAGAAAAATATACATATATAAATATAAACATATTGTATATGTTTTGCTGTTATATTTTTAAAAAATAAAATTATACAATATTACATACATTTAGCTATAGTTTAGAAATCCAAGAAAACTACTTTAGTTTTATTTTTATTTTAAATACATCAGAAGATTATAAAATTATTTTTTGGGAGGTCTTGAGCAGTGAGCTCAGGGGACCCTAGAAGCCACTCTTAGTGATAGTTGGCAAGTCAAACCAGAATTCATATTCCAGGGCACCAGGATAGGGCACCAGTGCTATTGGGTCCCAGCTTTGCTGTTTTCCTAGTTTTCCTTGGTGCTCATGGAATACCGGATGGAATACTTTGATGGTATTGCTTGTTAGGTTCCTTGTATAGAACCCAATCCTCAGCATGTATGCCTGCTCCCTGGATCATACTTTTAAAACTGTTAATCTATTTTGATTTCTCTCTTAGGCATTGGTGGTGAGAATGTTGCACTGGTAAAGGGGGGGGTGTTCTTTTTGTGACTGAAACCCAACTACAGTCATGTTTATAATCACGGTGCTTAAATAAAGGTATTAAAAAAAAGAATTCGCTTTGTTTTTAAACTGATTTTATATAGATTCTAAACTTCTTAGGCCTTTACAAGTAATTCTGATAAAATAAGTTGCCCCTTTGTCTTTTCCAGAGCTAGACAAAACAATCACCAAGTTTTACTCTCAAATATAAATTTTTCTGTTTATAGTGATTTTTATTCTTGTTTATTTTGTTATTTGTTTCCATTGGTAGTAGAATTAAATCTCCAAATCTCTAATATGGAAGTCTATCATCTATGTTTTATTATGTAGTTTATGGCTTTTGTTTTAATCTGATTCTAATCCAAGTAATATATTTTGAGTTGATATTTGGCTATAGGATGAGAGTGGTATAATTCTTCTTTTTTTTTTTTGCATGTTGCCTGTTTTTTTTTTTTTTTTACAGCTCTATTTTAAGAGACTTTCTGTTATTTATTCTGTGGTATCTCTCATTTTATTATATATTAAATATATTTTTATGTGTGGATTTCAAACTTAAATTGAAAAGATTTGGGTTTACAGTCAGGATATTTGTTGTATGTGATTTTGTTTTTGCTTTTGTTTTTGAGCCATACAAGTGGCACTTCTGGTTCTCTACACTCAGAAATTGTTCCCAGCAGACTCGGTTCCATATGGGATCCCGAAGATCAAATCCAGGTTGTCTGTGTGCAAAGCAAACACCTTACCCTCTGTGCTGTAGCTCTGCCCCACCCCTTTCCTTTGTTTTATAGTAGGGGAATAAATCATGCTTAAAGACAATAGAAATAAAGAGGAAGAGAACTAGTCCTTAGTAGGAAACTTCCCACTGGTGGAAGAGGGGCGAGGACTACTATGCTGGTGACAGGAGAAGTGCTTATTCTGAGTTACTCTGAGGACTGGGTGCTGAAATGAGGTAAAGTGATAAGCCACAAAACCCTGTCAATAACTGGATTACAAACTAAAAAAAAGGGGGAAAAGGGAAAAAAAAGAAAATGCCTGCCACAAAGGCAGGTTGTGTGGGTCAGGAGGTAAACTGGAGATATTGATGGATGGAAGTTTACACTTGATGAAGAGGAAAATGCATGCCTGAATTCACTCACGAATGACTTTGTAACCATGGTGGTATAATATAAAATTGTTTAAAAACTTTTCTCTATACATCTATGTATGCATTTCTAAATATATAAAGTAGAACTCAGAATTTACTCTTCTGACTTGTTGGAACATTACTAGGTTTCTGAGGCTTTTAGCTATTTTGAATGTTCATTTTCATTGCTGCATCTTAAATGGTTCTAGCACAGTTTTCTTATTTTCTCTGATGGGCTTTTGCATTCATAATTTTTGGAGTTCTACTCTAGAATAATAATGCATCACACATTTGAAATCTATCTCTGGTATACATATACAAGAGTGGTATAGAGTGTTTTACTAGGGCTATAACTGCCAAACTACACAGTCTGATCATGCACAGCTTTATTTGATACCTGTGTTGTAGATTTAAAAATGCAGACTCCTACTCTTTGAATCCATTATCATCTGGGGACCACATGGCCTCTGCCAGGCCAGGAGACCTGGGGGCAGGACCTCAGTCCTGGCTCTTTCGCAGGCCTTATAAAAGAGCTTTCCCCTCCTTATCAGTCCTTTTTACCCAAACCATGGGAGCACATTAGCAACCTTTGTTAGTTTACCTCGATACCATAATGCTCATAATTTGTAACCAGGTTGCCTCTAAGAAAGGAAGTGGGAGGCATAAGACCCATATACTCTATACAGCATTTATTACCATATCACGTATTTTCTAGAATGCTCTATATACAATCTATACCAGTAGCCTTTCCCCAGTAAAGTTTACCCTCATCAAACAGAAAATGGAAAAACTTCCCTGACTTTAACCATTTCTTCTTTGTTTCTCTTTTTTTTAATTTTATGTCCCATCTCAACTGGGTCTGCTTTTAACTGTAACCTATGAATCTATTGCATGAGTGTATATATACATATATATGTATATGTGTATATATATATATATATATATATTTACCATGCTAATGGCTAATGTTCGTCTGTCATAGATATAATATCAATTTCATGGTATAGTCTTCCAAACAGTGCTCATTGCTATTCACTTGGTTATTTAGACTTGAAAACCATGATTGCTTCTAAGAATGCTCCACACACAATGTAAGCTATAAAGCCTCTCTTCAGTCTAGTTTACTCTTACCAAATATGATCTGCCTGAAAGAAAAAAAAGTAGGGGGTGGTGGAAAACCTTTAACAGACTTGCCAGCTTTATTATTTTTTTTCTATCTTTTTCAAGTGTTCTGTCCCATCTCACCTGGGAAAACTTTCAAATGTAATCTACAAATCTATCCTCTGGCTGCCAATGTAGGCACATGAGTGTCTGTGTATGCATTACCATTGTCAATCTAATTTCTATTCATAATAGATACATATCTACATAGTATAGTGTTGTCCCCTATATCATAGATAACCCTTCCTCCCCCTCATTTTTTATTTGCTTAACACTTTACAAACCCTTTTTGAGAGAGCCCTTCATGTTATTTCTCCACAATTAACTTTTTTTACACTCAGTCTTTAACTCCTCATGAAGCAGAACATTCTCCCCAGCCCAGCCAGATGCCAACCAGCTCCCAAAGTGAAAAGATAGATTCTCACCTTGAAAAGATACCGAAAGTCTGTTGCAGAAGTACTGATTTGCTGTGTTGACCCCTCTACCTACACCTTCCTTTACTTTCACTTGCCACCAGATTTAGGTCCTGAGAAATCCCCCACTTGAGGACACTTCCTGATATGAGACTGTTGGGAGCCATCGTCCCTAGATTCCACAAAACCAAATCATAGGTTGAAGCTGTGTCCTGGATCTTAACCCTTCCCTGCCTCTTTCAAATGATTTAAAGAGGACATGTAAATTTCCTTTGGATATTTCTTTTAGATATACACCTTTAATAGGCATAAATATTCATTATCGAATATCTTCTCATGTAGTGGCAATTTCCCCTAACCTGGGGTTCCATGCAATACAGTATACTAGTAGAGAAATCTCTGTTCAGAGCATCTGGAAACAAAAGGCTCTGGTGACTGTAGGTTTTGACACCTTGGGCCCCATATGCACCAGTGATTCCCTTTGCCATTGTCCCCTTTTGCATAGGCACATCAAAATGGGAAAAGTTACAGATGAAAATAAGTTCTTATCTATTAGAGATGGGAACACAAAATTTTTTATACTGCAGAGGACCCTGTACCCTAAACATTTGTCATAATGACTTGGCTTAGACTTCAGTTGGTTGGATGTTGACCATTTACCCCTGAACCAAGGATACCACCTATGGAAACAAACATAGTTTCTCACATCAGCACCAGGAACATAAATTCTACCAAAGAAGGCCCCACAACTGCCAGGGCACTGACACACTCCAAAGACAGTTCTTCTATCACCCTGACAACAGGGAAACAGCAGTAGTTTGCTTTTAGGGCAGGATTCTCTGCAATGATAACTGATGATGAAATGGAACCAGAAAACACTACACACCACCTGGTCTTCAACACTGGACCTATACAGAAACCAGGATCTATAACTATAGACACCTGGCAGCAACAACTCTGAGGCTGAAGAAATGACTACCAAAAATGACTAGAGGGTTGGACAAGCGAATATGCCTGAAACCTTGAGTTGGTCTTATGCCAAAGTACTTCGGGGGTAAGATCTCCCTGTTTTTTAGGCCCAAGTTCTTTCTTCCAATTTCTTCCATATTTTGCTGAGCCTACACAAACAACAATTGCCACATAAACACACACATACACACACACTAACCTTTATGTTTAGAGTATTTCCCATTTCTAAAGAAAAAAAAAGGGGGGGACATACTAAACGGCTATTGTGTATTAACAATTTTATTGATGCTACAATAATTTTCTCAAATATAACTGCTAATGAACTCTCCCCTTCTTTTTTCATTTTTTTTCCAATTCTCGATTCTTTTTCTATTTCTTAATAACTTTGCTTTCTGTCATCCCGAAACAAATGTATTATAATCAGTCATGTCAACTATGTGATACATTTTCTTTAAATAAATAAAAAAATTAATCATACCCATTTTGGGAATATACAAATAAGATAGTAATATTCAGAGACAATTGAAACCATTTGCTTCTAATAGGGTTAGGAGAACCAATCCATTGTAAAGAGCTTGCCACAAATAGTGGGCTGTGCAGTTAGGACAGAGAAGGGATCACTGTGATAATAATAATGGTAAACGATCACTATGGACAAGAATTGGGTGCTGAAAGGAGATAAAGTGATATACATGATACCCCTGCACTAAAAATATTATAAACCATAGTGCCTAAAAGAAGAAAGAGAAAGAGAAGAAAAATGTCTGTCACAGAGGCTGACAGGAGGGAGGGCAGGGGAAACCTGGGATAATGGTGATGGGAAATATGCACTGGTGAAGTATGTTGTACATTGTATGACTGAAACAATCATGAACAATTTTGTAACTAAAAAAAAAAGCAACTGGACTATGAACTAACCTGTATACACAGTATTTAAATAAAGTAATTTTTTAAATAAAGAAAAAATATATATGCAGACTCACACTCGAAGTTTATGAAAACGGGCGGTGGCGCTGGAGGTAAGGTGCCTGCCTTACCTGCGCTAGCCTAGGAGACGGACCGCGGTTCGATCCCCCGGCGTCCCATATGGTCCCCCAAGCCAGGAGGGACTTCTGAGCGCATAGCCAGGAGTAACCCCTGAGCGTTACCGGGTGTGGCCCAAAAAAAAAAAATTTCCATTCTTAACATTTTCACCATCACAGGGTTGTCATATTTACTTCAATTGGGGTGAATAACATATTCATAGTTGTTTAGCATTTAAATGGAAAGCTTTTTGGTTTTCTGTTTATTTATAAAACTGTACAAACTTCAAGAGTATGGCTTTACACCTATTCTTATATTAACCTCACTCACTCATCTATCCCCAAAGTTCCATTGAGATGGCTAGCTATAATTCTTATTTTGTTTTAAGTTTAGAAGTTCTGTTGTGATTTATTATTTCAACTCGATTTGGTTATTTATTTTTAACTTGTGAGAAAATTTGGTAATTGTATTTTGTTTTGTTTTGTTTTTTTGGCACCCATTCCTTGCTCTGTGCTCAGAGATGCCAGGGATCAACCTGGAATACATTGAGATCACACAGCAAAGCAAGCATCTTACCTAAGTCATCTCTATAGACCCCAAATAATGTAGCATTTGCATTTAGAAATTATTAGTATATAGGGGCCACACTTGTGATTCTTGATTCCTGAGTCTGTGCTTGGGCTTTCATAGTGGTACCTGGGATAGAATCCTGAATAGGTTTCCAAGGCAGGCATTTGTCTTGCTGTACTATCTCTCCAGTTCCTATCCATTTATTCACTTGCTGGTATTTTTGTTTGCTTGCTTGTCTTTGCTAGGGGTAGCCACATCCAGGCAGTGCTGGGGATGAACCCTGCTTTGTAGTCTGTGTAGCACTATTGTATTCTCTAGCCTCTTAAAAGCACTGATAGTCTTTTAGTGTTTGTTGGCTTTTGACTTTCTGAATTATTTCTCTTAGCATAATGAACTCAAGTACTATTCATGGTTTGCAAAAGGCAAGATCTCATCTTTTAAAAATACCTGCGTATGTTAGCCATTGAGTATATATATTTCACAACTCTTTCATTAAGAGGTATTTTGAGGCATTCATGTGTTTTTTGTCTCATGACTATTCTGAATAATGCTGCTCTGAACATGGTGTGTATGGGGTATGTGCATGCCTTTTTTGCAGTAAATGACTTCACTGCTAGGTCATGGTTTTTCTTAGGTATATTTTTCATCAGGATTAGCCATACCATATTTTTCATAGAGGCTATTTCAATTTATATGTCCACCAATGCTATTTATAGAGTCCTATATTGCACACAAAGTCTTTATTTATTTATTTATTTATTTATTTATTTATTTATTTATTTTTGGTTTTTGGGCCACACCTGATGAACCATCCTTGCATCCTTGGGATGAAACACACACTTGGTCATGAGGTATAATCTTTTTTTTTTTTTTTTTTTTTTGCTTTTTGGACCACACTCTATGACATACAAGGGTTACTCCTATCTGTGCTCTCAGAAATCGCTCCTGACTTGGAGAACCACATGGGACGCCAGGGGTCCATCCTAGGTTAGTGTGCTCAAGGCAGATTCCTTACCGCTTGTGCCACAGCTCCAGGCCCACAAAGTGTTAATTTTTTTATAACAAATATGTTCTATTTTTTATTATACTATAAGACGCACCTTTTCCCCCAACAGTGCATCTTATGGAGTGAATGCCGCCTGGAGCTGAAGCCTGAGTGCAGGGGATGAGAGCATATAAAAACTGTGCATCTTATGGTCAGGTGTGTCTTATAGAGCAAAATATACGGTGTAATGCTCCCATGTTTTATGATCAAGTTTTAATCACGTTTCTTTAGTCTTAAAGGTGTGATGCTGTAATACGTATACTTCTGTGAATGAAATTTAAGATTATATATAGCATATGGATGTACTTAATTTCAGAAAACTTCCTGATTTCTCTTCAGGTAGTTGTTGCAGCTATGTTCTTAGATAGAAAAAACTTCCTTTCCTTTGTTTCATAGCTCGTTCCTCATGTTAGTTGACGTCATAAATTTTGCTTATATAGCTTGGGGTTTTTTTATGTAGAGAGAAATGATCAATACTTATAGGCATAGCTCAAAATTGTATTTAAAAAGAAATATAATCTGAAAATCATGCCATTGATTTCAGTTTTTATATGATTTCTTAAAATTGAGACATTTAAGCAAAATTGAGTTTTCTAAAAAGTATTATAAATTAATTATATAAATTTTCATTTGAAATATATGTTTTTTAAACAAACAAAATATTACACATTTTTTTTGTTTTTTTGGGCCACACCTGGTGATGCTCCGTGGTTACTTCTGGCCATGTGCTCAGAAATTGCTCATGGCTTGGGGAATCATCTGGGACGGTGGGGGATCAAACTGCGATTTGTCCTAGGCTAGTATGCACAAGATGCTTTATGGCGTGCGCCATTGCTCTGGCCCCAATATTACACATTTTAAATAAAAGATACTTCTTGCAGTTTATTGAAATTTTTAGATGATTTTTATTGGTAAAGACATGACTTAGAGCTTTTAGACAAAGAAGAAAGAAGTTTTGTTTAGAGTGTGTGTCCCAGTAAACTTTCATGTGTCAATGGATATAATTGAATTGGGGATGAGGAAAAATGAATTGGATACCTGGACTTTTCTATATTTATATTTTAGACTAGGTACATGATAATAAGGTTTTCTAATCCCATACTGTATATTTACAGTTATTTAAAAATCTTTCCTTTCATATTTTATGAATATTCCACAAACCTGCAAATTTTTCAGACACAAAAGAGAAAAGAGCTGGAAGTTCCAGCTCACCTCAGGAAGCTCACCACAAATAGTGATGAGTTTAGTTAGGGAAATAACTACATTTTGAACTGTCCTAATAACGAGAATGTATGAGGAAAATGGAGAGCCTGTCTAGAGTACAGGCGGGGGTCGGGTGGGGATGAGGGAGACTTGGGACATTGGTGATGGGAATGTTGCACTGGTGATGGGTGGTGTTCTTTACATGACTGAAACCCAAACACAATCATGTATGTAATTAAGGTGTTTAAATAAATTAAAAAAAAAACTTAGAGCAAAAGTTAACATTTAAAAAAAAACCTGCAAATTTTTTACACATGGCTAACACAGTTTAAATGTTGGTTTATTCAATAAGTAATTATTAATTAATCCCACTCTCACCTTAATTATAGTTACCAGATGGCAGTATGATCATCACTTACATGTTCTTTTTTGAGGATATGAATCTTAGTGTTTTGTACTTAAGTTATCATTTCAATCATTAATACTTTTATGAATTTGGTGTGGGTAAAATATTCAACAAATATATATTGTTATAAAGTATCATGCAGTGGGAATTATATTAGCCACAAACTATCATTTGTTATTAATAACTTTAGCCTGTATTATCTCCTATTAAGAAATCACATAAAATTAATATTCATTAACTAGTAATATTTTATCAGTTTACTTAATATCATTGCATAATAGTTTATCAACCAGCTAAAACAATAGATCTGGTCAAGTCTATAAATCAGTTTCAAAACATTTAAAAGCTCGACTATGGGGAATATATTGATTTTGAATCATTTATAGAACTGAGACATTAATAATGCGATTGGATATTTGGAATAATTTCTTACTTAAAATTATATAGAGAATGCATTTTGAAGGGAAAAATGACATGATTTTATTTTTTGTAAGTTAGCCTTTTTTTTTCATCACCATTATGCTGTGGTATTTGACTCTTTAATTTTTCTGGCTATTTTCAGTGATCTCTTCCCTGATGAAACTTTTATTATCTTTGTACATAATGTTGCCTGAGATATTCTGTTAAATAAGTAAGAAGATTCCTAAAACTTAATTGTAAAATTTACCTATGTGTTCTAAATTATTTCACCCTTAATTTAACATACTGAATTGGTTTTGGTAGGTAGCACTGAGTGGGCCATCTATGTCTTACTGTTGTAATTAATACACAAGTCACAAAAAACTTATTTGGAATTCATATCCTTTATTACATAGCTTATGAACTTCAGATCATTGTATTTATCCCATGACATACTTGTAATTTTTCAATGAAATGCCCAATTCAAAATTAACATGTTATTGGTGGTAGTAAGATTGCACCAGTGTACTAAGGTGTACATTATATGACTGAAACCCAACCACAAACATATTTATAACCATGGTGCTTACATATATTATAAAAATAAAATAATAAGAGTCACCTCAGAGCTTACTTTTATTCTCCCTTTCGGGGGCCTACTGAGGAGACATGTGAAAGAAAACAAGCCATTGAGTCTCCAAAGGAAAATATGTTGGCAAAAACTTTGATCTTGGACATCTTTCCTCTAGAACTATGGAGAAGAGACATCAAAGAAGTATTTCTTAAATAAGGCCCATTCCCAGGAATAACTCAAAGTTCCCTACAGTACCAGAATCTCACACAGGCTAAACGTTTGTTCTAACATTGAGCTCTCTCCTGAGCTCTAAATTTATGGGTGTTTATTTTTGGTTGGGGGAAGTTTTGGGTCTTACTCAGCAGTGCTCGGGGTTTACTCCTGGCTCTGCACTCTAAATATATTAGAAGGAAATATTTATTAAAAAATAAAGTAAAGTCAGTAAGAATAAGAGGCATCTGCAATATTGAAACTGAAACTAAAACCTCCTCATTCATGTATCAAGTAGGCAAATTGTCCTCTTAAAATTTCTGCAGCCCAAGATGAGCTCTCCCACAGTTTCTGCACCATGTCAAGAGAAGGAAACCTTCCCAGAGAGACAGAGCATTAAATAATCAACATGTTAACTTGTTTAATTCTTGTCTTTTCTTATAAACCTGTTGGTAGGATAAAAACATTCCCAGACAAAAAAGAGCTCACAAAATTTACAATAATCAAACCAACTCTAAATGAACTATTCAAAGATCACTTATATAAACCAAATAGTCCACTGTGACAGCAACAACCCTACACAATATCATGACACAACAGTCCTTTTTGCCATTAGTTTCCTTAAATGTCAATGGATTAAAATCTTCCATCAAAAGGCACAGAGTAACGGGTTGGATCTGGAAACAAAACTCAGCCATTTGCTGCCTGCAGGAAACATGCTTAAAATTTCAGAGTAGACATAGGCTCAGAGTATCAGGATGGAAAACAATGATAAAAGCTACTGGAAAACAAAATAAGCTGGGACAGCCATACGTATATCATACCAAATGACATTCATCCTCAAGAAAGTACTTAGAGACAATGATGGGCACTACTTATTGATCAGGTGAACCATAGATTAAGAAGTACTAACTCTGATTAACATTTACAGACCAAATGTGTAGTAAGCAATGTATGTAAGACTATTGCTCACAAATCTAGAGAAACATATGGGTGGAAATATGATAGTAGTTGGGATTTCAACAAACCACAAGCAACACTGGACAGATCACTAGGTAGAACATTAGCAAAAATATAAGAACCCTAAATGAGAACGTAGGAGACTGGGACTAAAGGATCTATACAAGGCCTTTTATTTTCAAAAAGCTGAATACACATTATTCTCAAGTGTACATAGAACCTTCTTTTGGATAGACCACATTTTAGGACACAAATCTAACTTACATAAATTCACAAATAAAAGAATCATACCAAGCACCCTATCAGACCAAATGCCACAAAGATTAAGATTGATTGTAAAAAGATGTGCAGAAAATATAACACCTGAAGACTAAACAACATGATGCTCAACAACAGCTGTATCCAAGGGGAAATCAAGGAAGAATAAAAGGGTTTCTTTGAGACTAATGATAATGAAGAAATAAATCATGAAAATCTATGAGACACAGAAAAGTGGTATTTAGGGAGATTCTCATAGCAATGCAGGCCTACATAAAGAAAGAAAAAAAAGTCAAAACCAACAACCAAAAGTTACACTTTAAATATCTGGAAAATGAACATCAAAGGAACCCAAACACCAAAAGAATAAAAGAAATGATAAAAACCAAACCAGATACCAACAATATTGAAACAAAAAAAACAATACAAAGAATTAATGAGGCCAGAATCTGTTTTTTTGAAAGAATAAGCAAGATAGACAACTGTTGGCAAGACTCACAAGAAAAAAGAAAAGGGAGAATGTTAAAATAGACCAGATTAGAAATGAAACAGGAGAGATTACAACAGAACCCTAAGAAATACAAGACACTGTGAGAGCTTGTTATGAACATCTGCACTCATTTAAGCTTGAGAACCTAGAAGAAATGAATAGATATCTGGAACAATATAATATTCTCCCAGTACTGAATTGAGGAGAAAGTAGAGAACCAAAACAGGCCAATCACAAATAAGGAAATTGAAATGGTAGTTAAAAAACTCCTCAAGAATAAAATCCAACCAGACAGATTTATGGTGAGTTTCATCAAACATTCAGAGAAGAGTTACTACCATTGATCCTTAGACTCTTCCAAAATATTGTAGACAAGAATCCTTATGAAGCTAACTACCAAGAAAGAGAACTACAGATCAATGTCACTGATTGAACATTGATCTAAAAGTTCTTAACAAAAATCTTAGCAAGTCAAATACAACAACACATAAAAAGATTATACATCATGGGCCAGAGTGATAGAAGAGCAGTAGGGTATTTGCCTTGCATGCAGCCAATCCAGGACGGACCTTGGTTTGATCCCCGGCATCCCATAATGTCCCCGAGGCCAGGAGAGATTTCTGAGAGCATAGCCATGAGTAACCCCTGAGTGTCATAGGGTGTGGTTCAAAAAGAAAAAAAAAGATTATACATTATGATCAAGTGTGTTTCATCCGAAGGATACAAGGATGGTTCAATATATGGAAATTAGTCAGCATTATACACCACATTAGTAAAATGAAGAATAAAAACAACATCATCATATAAATCAATGCAGAGAAAGCATTTGACAAAATCCAATACCCATTTATGATGAAGACCCTCAGGAAAATAGGTGTAGAAGGAACCTTCGTCAATATAGTGATAGCTATCTATAAAAAGCCCACAGCTAAAATTATTTTTTGTGGGATATAGCACAAAAGTTTTTCTATCTTCTTGTTTTCTTTTTTATTAATGCCTTTATTTATACAATTTGATTTCAAACATGATTGTAGTTGGGTTTCAGTCATATAAAGAATACCCCTTTCACCAATGTGACATTCCCATCACCAATGCCTCAAATCTCCTACCTCCCTACTCCCCCACCTGTATTTGAGACAGGCTTTCTACTTCCCTCATTTATTAACATTGTTATATTAGTTGTCAGGGTAGTTATTTCTCTAACTGCACTCACCACTCTTTGTGGTAAGCTTCATATTGTGAGCTCGACCTTCCAGCCCTCATCTCTATTGTCTCTGAGAATTATTACAAATGTATCTTTTTTTTCTTAAAACCATTCTTTTTTAATTTTTTTATTTTTAATTATGAGAACAATGATGCAAAGAAAGAGGACAAGGTAAAGTTACAGTAGAAGGACAATCACCCATAAACAGAGTTCTCAGAAGAAATCCCCTTGCTGACACCTAAATTTTGAACTTACAGTCAAAGAACGTTAAGAAAAATAAAACAGAACCCATGTACAATTACTTTGTCCACAAGTCCCCAGATTGTAGTACATTATAACATTTCTTGGCAGTACACAAAGCAATCTAAATCCATTTTGTTGCATTAAATAATTAACGATGGACCTGGATGGAGGTGGATGGTGAAGGATGGAGGTGGATGAATTTTTCTCTGCCATTCCAGGCCACGTGGCTCCGCAATCCCCATTCAGCTGGCACGTCCCAGGTTTAGGTGAACGGCGGAATCAGACACATCCAGAGACAGGCATCAGGAACCCATCAGCTTTATTCATGCCCTATTCACCACATGTGTGTGGCCTATATCATAACCTTTCAAGCACAGCCATTCTTAGCTATCCCTGCATCTTAACTCCTTTCAGCCATCTTCCCTTTGACCTCCATGCTGGCCAAAGACCAAAAGGGCAGAGAGCCTAATCCCCTGGGTCAAAGGCTTATCTACCTTTTCCAAGACCCCTCCCAGAAATGGGCAGGGTCTTGCAGGAAGGTCAAGTTACCTAGGAAGAAAGGAGGGATGAGGCTTCACCATTTATGTGAATTTATGTGAAATTTATGTGAATCCTTAAACATTAAAGGCATAGTATTTTTTTACATTTTCATGCACATGCATATTAGTTTAAGTTAACATCAAAAGTTTAAGTGTTTTTTTAAGGTTTAGAATCAAAGGAGGACAGTAAAAATGGTGTTAGAGTGGTAAATATTGTTTGCATAGGCCCACCAAAATATGGGGACATGGAAAGAGAAAGACTTGGCCTAAATACAAGGAGACACTAACCCTGAAGTTTTCTGGCATAAGACCAACTCTACGCTCCAGGCAAACTAGTTTGTTCAATCCAAGTCATTGTCTATTGTGCCAATACAATTTTATTTTTCTCTATTGTTGGCATCAGATTTCTGTATTAATCATCCTGAAATCTGCATATCCTACATTAAAATCAGGCTGGTGTGGAGCATTCTTAACGGCAAAAACTGAATGCATTTCCACTAAAGTCAGGCACTAGGGAAGGATGTCTACTTTCTATACTTTTATTCAACATAGTCTTAGAAGTCAGAGCAATATCAATCAGACAAGAGAAGAAAATCAAAGAAATCTAAATGGAAAAAGAGGAAGTCCAACTATCTCTATTTGCAGATATCATGATCATATACATCAAATACACTAAAGAGTCCACAAAAAGCTCCTAGAAACAATAAACCAATATAGCAAAGTGACCAGCTACAAAGTCAATACACAAAAGACATGCCTTTGTACAAATAACAACTCAGAGGAGAAAGTTCAAGTCTATCCCATTTAAAATAATATACAAAACTATCAAGTACCTAGGAATCAACATAACAAGAGAGATGAGGGACCTATACGATGAAAACTTCAAAATACTTCAGAATGAAATTAAAGAAGATAAAAAAAATGGAAGAACATTTCATGATTATGTATTGGAGAATAAATATTAAAATAGACAGAATAGTCTCACTCATCTATGGGTTTTAAGAAAAACTGAAGACATTTTTGCAATAATTCACAGAGACAAAAGAGAGGAGAGCTGGAAGGTCCAGCACACAAAATGAAGCTCACCACAAAGCGTGATGTGTGCAGTTAGAGAAATAACTACCTTAAGAACTATCATAACAAAGTGAATGAATGAGGGAAGTAGAAAGCCAGTCTAGAGTATAGATGGGGGTGGGGTGGGGAGGAGGGATATTTGAGGCATTGGTGATGGGAATGCTGCACCTGTGAATGGGGGGTGTTTTTTTACATGACTGAAACTCAACTACAATCATGTTTGTAATAAAGATGTTTAAATAGAGATATTAAAAAATGACCATCTTACCTAAATTACTGTATAGATTCAATAAAATTCCTATGCAAATTCAGACAATATTCTTCAAGTGCTTAGAATAAGAAATTATAAACTTCGTGTGGAACCATAAAAAATCCTATGATAGCCAAATCAATAATGAAAAACAAGAAATTGGGAGACATCTCACTACCTAATTTGAAGCTCTACTACAAATCCCAGTCATGAAAACAGCATAGTATTGGAATAAAGATAGACTTTAAGACCAATGGGTCAGAATAGAATATCCAATGACAACCCCCCCAAGTATATAGTCAATTAATCTTTGACAAAGGAGCTAAGTACTTGAAATGATATAAAGACAGTCTCTTCAACAAATGGTTTTGGGTGTAAGAAAGTAAAAATTGAACCATATCTGACAAAAGTTAAACAAAAGTTAATTCAAGATGGATTAAAGTCCGTCAGTTTAGACCCAAAGCTATAAAGTTCATTGAGGAAAACTTAGGCAGAACACTCCAAGACTTAGACCTCAAAGAAGTCTTCAATGATAGGATACTAATTGCACTGGCTATAGCATCAAATCTGAAAACAAAAAACAAAAATCAAAAAACAATGGGACTACATAAAACTAAAAAGTTTTTGTATGCAAAAGAAACACGGGCTAAAATGAAAAGAAAGCTAACTGAATGGAAGAAAAATTTTACACTCAACACATCAGATAAAGCTTTGGTATCTAGGATGTACAAAATACTCAGAAAGTTTAGCTCCACAAAACCTTAAAACTCCTTGAAAATATGGGTAGAAGAAATGAACAGACACTTCTCTGAGGAAGACTATCAGATGCCCACAGATACATGCTCATCATCACTTATCACTAAGGCATTCCAAATTAAGACAACAATAAACAATTATCTTACACCAGTGGAGATATAAAAATGCTGGTAACAATCTCTGTTGGTGGGATGTATTGAGAAAGGAACTCTCACTCATTACTGGTGGGCATGGTCCTGGTCCAACCTGTATGGAAAAGTGTGGAGGGTTCTCTGTAAACTCAAAATTGAGCTGCAATACAACTCAGCAACCCCACTTTTGGATATCTATCCCCAGGACAGAAACATATTCATCTAAATGGATGTATGCACAACGCTATTCATTGTAGCACTCAGTATAGTAGCTAAGACTTGGAATCAACCTAGATGTCCAACAACAGACGAGTGGATCATGAAGGTGTGGTGCATATATACAATGAAATACTGCATAGCTGTATGGAGTGATGCAATTATGTAAGTTGCAGCAACATGGATTAATTGGAAGATATTATGCTAAATGAAGTAAGCTAGAAGAATGATATCATTTATATATGGTATTTAGAATAACTGCATGAAGAAGCACAGTGGTCTAAATGGCAGTTGTCTCAAATACCCTTGGCCTCAGAGTATAATGAGGAGAAGGAAAGAAACTGAGCGGAAGAGGAAAAATACAAATATGAAAGAATGGGGTTAGGGGTCAAGCAGTCTTAGGTGCATTGCTAGTGTTACAAAAGGACAGAATTAAATATCCAAGCCCAATGCAACAACAATGAAATCAAGAGACCCAAACTTTAACAATCTAAACTTAAAATGGGCCTGTTATACTGGCAAGCTGTGGAGAAGGGTTGGAGGTATGGAATACTTGGGGAACATTGATGGGGGGAGATGAACACTGGTGGTGGGATTGGTCCCTGATTCATTGTATGCCTGAAACCCAACTATAAAAGACTGTAAATCACAATGGCTTTTTTTTTTTATAGTTCTCCTGGGTTTATCCTTTTTTTTTCAGATCTTTTATCCATTTGAGTTGACTTTATAAAAAAAAAAACAACCCTTCACCAGTGCAACATTCTCATCACCAATATCCCAAGTGTCCCTTTTCCCCACCCCACACCACCGGCCTGTACTCTAGACAGGCTTTCTACTTCCCTCATTCAGTCACATTTTTTTATGATAGTTCTCAGTGTAATTATTTCTGTGACTGCACCCAAAATCTCTGTGGTGAGCTTCATGTCGGGATCTGGACCCTCCAGTCCTCCTCTATTTTGTCTCTGAGAATCATTACACAAATGTTTTTCATTTTTCTCAAAACCCATAGAAGAGTGAGACCATTCTGTGTTTATCTCTCTCCTTCTGACTTATTTCACTCAGCATAATAGATTCCATATACATCCATATATAGGAAAATTTCATGACTTCATCTCTTCTGATGGCTGCATAATACTCAGTGTATATATGTACCATAGTTTCTTTAGCCATTCATCTATTGAGGGGCATCTAGGCTGTTTCCAGTCTGGCTATTGTAAACAGTGCTGCAATGACTATAGGTGTGAGGAAGGGATTTTTTGTTCCTAGGATATATCCCTAGAAGTGATGTATAGCTGGATCGTATGGGAGCTCAATTTCCAGTTTTTGGAGGAATCTCCATGCCACGGCATCATAAACCTTTAGGGGAATTCAGCCCACTAGAAGTATCCTTAGGTTTTCCTGGTGGGGAGAACAGCGATATCCCTCACAGGGTTCCTCAATAGGCACCTTATGGATGCCTTTTTCTTGAAGAGATTGTTGGCATTATCTCAGGTAAAATTATGCCCTCTATCAAATAATTTGGCTCAGAAATTCCAGCACCAAAGATTACTTTTTTATGGATATATATAACCTTTTTTGGATATATATAACCTTTTAAGGATATATTCAGACAATGTTTTTCTCTTTTTCAAATATGTCCTTGCAGCTGAAGTTTCTGATAAACAAGGGCGAAATTGACTCTACTCAGAAAATAGGAAAACTCATTTTAGGAGATTTGGTTTCTTCCTATGCTTGACCCCAAAAACAACGGAGCCCACCTCAGGAAGGTCAAGTTTCTGGATATTTCTTACCTCCTCCTAACCCTTGTTTTGCATTTGAGGTTGTTGTTAAAAGCTGCCCTGAGTGTTACCTTTTCTTTTACAATTAACCTTGCCTTGTTGTTGTAAATATCCTTCTCTGCACCTGGGACTGGCTTACCCTATAAAAACCCGTTTGGAAAACAAACGTGTTGCACTCCTGCCAGAAGACGTGTTGACCCCATATACTCTGTGTGTGGTTTCATTTATTTCATATTTCATATTTTTCTGTACGCCAGCTCGGGCAACCCACTCTCCCTGAAGTGAATTCATCGAAATCCACTGGTGCTGCAAGACAAGCCGCTTGCGGCATCTCCCTATCACTTTCCATAAAGGTTGGACTAGATGGCATTCCCACCAGCAGTGGATAAAGTTCCTTTCTCTCCACATCCCCGCCAACACTGCTTGTTCTCATTCTTTGTGATGTGCACCAATCTCTGTGGCATGAGTTGATACCTCATAGTTGTTTTGATTTGCATCTCCCTGATGATTAGTGATGTGGAGCATTTTTTTCATGTGTCTTTTAGCCATTTGTACTTTTTTTATTGTAAATCACAATGGTTTTAATTAAATAAAGTTTAAAATCAAAACAAGACAAAGCCCTGTTGGTACAGTGACCTCCCTTATAATAATTAGCTTCCCATCATGGGAAGCTTCTCATTCACTCAGTTTTGATGAAATTTCTCATGTTAGAATTCCTTGTTATCCTTGATCTATGTTTTTTTCTCATCTTAAAAACTTCTCTATATGTATCCTGGAAAGTATAGTCCCCTTCTGCCCCCCAACTGTTAATATCATTCTGAACTGTCACTATTTTTTACCTAGATTATTGCAGCATTATCAGAGACTGGTCTTCCTGTTTCTTTTTCTCTCCCTTTCCTCTACTCAACACACTTATACCAAGCCTTTGAGCAGAGAAAATTGAATTCCAAGTCTGGATATTTCTAAAACCTCTAGTTATTTTCTGACAATGTGAATAAAATTCAAAGTCTTTATAGAGTTATCACTCTGTATCATTTTCCCTTGCATATCTCTCTAAATTCTTCCACATTTCTCTTTACTTTTTACTACTACTATTATGTTTATCTTAAATTTGCAGTTTAGAATTTTTTCCCTTCCTTTTTTCTTTTGTTGTTGCTGCTGTAGTGCCCTGTATTCACACTTTTTGGTTGTAAGGCTCAAACACTAGTTTGTGGTGTGCCAGAGGTGGCAGTATTGTGGATCACACTGGAAGAGTCAGGGACTTCACTGTAGCACTGTGGAAGTGTGCTAGTGAAACCATTGAACTCTACCACTTAGCTATATCCTGTGTGTATGTGTGTGTATTTATTTGTGTTTGAGCAAATGGTCCTGATAGTTTCTATGAAGCCAATATATTAATGCCAAAAACAGAGATACTACTAAAAAGAAAATTGTGGGTCAATGTCCGGTGAGAATTTCTGCAAATATCTTCAAGAAATTCTTAGTGAGCTAGTGAATAAAATCCATAAATATACTGGAAGATTATATACCCCAATCTAATAAGGTTCATCCCAGGGATGCAATGATGATTTAAAATAAGCCAATAAATGTAATATACCACATCAACCATATAAAAGGTAAAAATATGATATAATTATAACGAGTTGACAGAAAAGCTTTATGAAAAGGTCTAATATCCAATCATGATTTTAAAATAATCTCCAAAAATAGAGATATAAGTACTCTACCTCAAAATAGTAATGATCATCTATAGCTAACCTACAAATAACATATTAAATTGTAAAAAACATAAAAAGCTCTTCCTCTGAGATTAGGCATAATGCAAGGTCATCCACCTCACTATTAGCTCAAACATATTACTCAATAATAGTTGCAGATGAATGGATCCAGGAATCATGTTACACACACACTACACACACATGCAATACTATGCAGCTTTAACAAAGAATGAAAGCATACAATTTTCCATGACATGTTTGAAACTAGGGGATATCATGCTGACTAAAGTAATTTAGAAGTAAAACAATAGATATGAAATGATCTACAGTAAGATGGTAATAAAGGGAGATTGGCAAAAGAACTGGAGAATAGATCCACATAACTGTTGGTTGGTTAGGAGTTGAAAAGAAGAAAGGGATCTCCCATCCAAGTACTAACTAGGCCCGACCCTGTTTAGCTTCTGAGATTAGAAGAGATCGGGCGTAAGGCCCATGAAAAAATGTTCCTCGTCACTAATCATCAGGGAGATGCAAATCAAAACAACGATGAGATACCACCTCACACCACAGAGATTGGCGCACATCACAAAGAATGAGAATAATCAGTGCTGGCGGGGATGTGGAGAGAAAGGAACTCTTATCCACTGCTGGTGGGAATGCCGCCTAGTGCAGCCTCTATGGAAATCGATATGGAGGTTCCTTCAAAATCTGGAAATTGAGCTCCCATTCGACCCAGCTATTCCACTCCTAGGGATATACCCTAAGAACACAAGAATACAATACAAAAACCCCTTCCTCACACCTATATTTATTGCAGCACTATTCACAATAGCCAGGCTCTAGAAACAACCAAGATGCCCTTCAACAGACAAATGGCTAAAGAAACTGTGGTACATATACACAATGGAATATTATGTAGCCGTCAGGAGAAATGAAGTCATGAAATTTTCCTATACATGGATGTACGTGGAATCTATCATGCTGAGTGAAATATGTCAGAAGGAGAGAGAGACACAGAATAGTCTCACTCATCTATGGGTTTTAAGAAAAATAAAAGTCATTTTTGTAACAATCCTCAGAGACAATGAGAGGAGGGCTGGAACACCAGCTCACTCCATGAAGCTCACCACAAAGAGTGGTGAGTACAGCTATAGAAATAACTACACAGAGAACTACCATAATCAGGTGAATGAATGAGGGAACTGGAAAGCCTGTCTGGAGTACAGGTGGGTGTGGGATGGGATGGAGGGAGATTTGGGACATTGGTGGTGGGAATGTTACACTGGTGAAGGGGGGTGTTCTCTACATGACTGAAACCTAATCATAATCATTTATGTAATCAAGATATTCAAATAAAGAAAAAAAAGAAAAGAAGAAAGGGGCCCTTGGAAATTTGGTGGACAGAGGAGGACACTGGTGGGTGAGATGTATGGTGCTGAAGTGATACCATACATGAAACCATTGTTAACAATATGGTAAAATCATGGTACTTAAAAAATTTTAAGAATAAGTTACCTGATATACAAATATCAACTTATTAAAACCACATAAAACATATTAAAAATATTGGGAGTGTACATACCTACACAGGCTTATTTTTCTTCTGCTTCTGTACTCAAGAATTACTCCTGGCAGGGTCTCAGCACCATATAGAGAGGGTCTAGGATCAAACTTGGGCTGGTTATGTGTGAAGCAAATGGCCTCCCCAGCACATTATCACTAGAGCTTCAGATATTAAGATTTCTTTTCTTTTCTTTTTTTTTTTCTTTTTTTGGTTTTTGGGTCACACACGGCAACGCTCAGGGGTTACTCCTGGCTCTATGCTCGGAAATCACCCCTGGCAGGCACAGGGGACAACATGGGATGCCGGGATTTGAACCACCGTCCTTCTGCATGAAAGGCAAACGCCTTACCTTCATGCTATCTCTCCGGCCCCCAGATATTAAGATTTCTAAAAAGAAATAATGTTGGAGTTTATTTTAATTATGCCTTTACTTTGTGCATTATCAAGCATAATTTTCTATATTAATTGAATGAGTCTGCACACTTTTTAGGATAATTCATTAAATCTTTTATCTTTTTTAATTATCTTTTGTAATTTTTTATCTTTTGTGATCTATTTTCCCACAGGAAAATAGGCTGAAAATAGGATTTTTTTAGAATTTAGAAGTAGAAATTTTGGCCACCAGATGGAGACCCAGTACTGACTTTTTTTTTTGATAGTTTGAGATGTAATCATAAAAATTAAAAAAATCTTTTCTTACCCTCTTATTTCGAATAAATTTTACTCTTCCAAGGTACTCTTCCCTTTTTCAGGAACTTTTAGTTGGCAAGTTGTATTAAAAAGGAATAAAAGAATAGGATTCATTGAGATGTTACTTGAAGAGAGCTGGGCTTTTAACTGTTCTATTTGGAAAAGAACATAGCCTGTTGAAGAAAGTCAAAATGTGAGTGGAATGTGCAGGCTTGCATGTTAGAAGGCAAAAGGATTTGTTAAAAGAAAAGGGACCATGGAAGAGTTTAAGAAGAAAATGTTAACTGATAATTCAGGTATAACTGAAGTGTGCTTCCTTGAATATTTAAGTCCAGAGGCAATGAAAATTACAAACTAGATCTGTCATCAGAGAATTGGCAGCACGGGACCTTCTGAGGGAATTTCTGATTCAGGTGAGTTGAATTCTTCTGTGTTTTATATCTTTATTTTGCCCTGAATGAACTGAAATGGCTGATCTTAGACATTTTTTTACCTTCTATTTTTTTTTTGAGTATTACCTTTTCCATAGTATCATACAATTTGGAGACTTCCTATGAAATCATAGAATAAAGCAGGAGACATTTCTCATGTTGTTTCCTTATATCTGAAAACACACACACACACACACACACAACTCCAGAAGGGAAATTTAGAAGATTTTTATGACTTTTTTTCTACAGATTTTCATTGATCTTACTTATAAAGATAGTAGTGAAAAATAAAAATAAAGTAAGCAGTCTTTTCTTGTCTATGCTAAGAGAAACTTATAGCTTATCTTCTGTTTGACATATGAACAGAAAAGGAAAATTTGCCTCTTGTTCTACTGTCATGTCATGGAGAGGTTGGTAAACTCTGTTCTCGTTTCCTTTCACCTTTACAAATGGTCCTCACCTTTTAACTGATCTTACTGTCTCTGCTCCTGCTTCTCTTCCTTTGGTCTTTTATAATCCTGTCATGCTAACATATCTAGACAGGTATGTCCTGCCCAAGCCTCTCAGAGGCTGCCTTTAGAGGAGGGTAAAACCTGAACTCTTCAGCCCAGAGGAGTACTCCATAAACTTATTATACTGCCTATATTCTGAACTCTGGCTCAGCTCAAGTATAACTTTCAAAGTCTTCCTAAATCTTCAGAACAAAATAATAGAATCTCCTTGTATTTCTGTCATTTTTTATTTACGTTATTGCCTCAGATTTGACATTGTATTTGATTTTATTGATATTATTGTACAAAAATAATTTTTTAACCACACCTGGTGGGACTCAGGCTCTATGCTCAGGGATCATGCTTGGCAAGACTCAACTTCTTATAGGCTTTATAGAAATAATTTGACTTTCAAATAATTCTATTTTTACATTCAAATCTATGAGGCTATAGGTGGTTTGGTGAGGGAAAGTTCAGATTTCAGCACAAGGTGGGTGGATAAGAAGAGTTTATTCACTCAGATCGAGTTCCTTCAGGTTGCCCTGTCAACTTGTGGCCTGAATAAAAGCTCCACTGTATTTTTTATTCATTTTACTATAGAAGTAAATGAGCAAGCAGTCTTTACACAAATAAAATTTATGTGCTTTGAAGAACAAAGGGTTTTTTTTTTTTACTAAACTAACTGTTTTCCTTCAGTTTTTGCTCTGTGGTGATTCAGGCCTTTCTTGTGCTTAGAATGCTTCATCACTGTTCTTCACTCCCCCTTATGCCCATAAATCTCTGCCAGTTTCTCTCATATTCTAAAATTTCCATTCATTCCCCTCACAGTTTTTAAAGGAATGACAGATGTGCTATGAAGGGAAAAACCCAGTGTCTTCCATAGCCTTCCTTAGTGGGCCCGGAGAGATAGCACAGCGGTGTTTGCCTTGCAATCAGCCAATCCAGGACCCAAGGTGGTTGGTTCGAATTCCGGTGTCCCATATGGTCCCCCGTGCCTGCCAGGAGCTACTTCTGAGCAGACAGCCAGGAGTAACCCCTGAGCACCGCCGGGTGTGGCCCAAAAACCTCTCTCTGTCTCTCTCCCTCTCTCCCTCTCTCCTCTCTGTCTCTCTCCTCTCTCCCTCCCACCCCCCTCTCTCGGCTACTCCTGGCTCAATGCGGGATTCGAAAAGCTGTCCTGCATGCAAGGCAAACGACTTACCTCCATGCTATCTCTCTGCCCCTCCCCTACATTTTCTTGATTATGCGTCAGAACCATTTCTGAATCTCACTTGGACAGTGTATTTTTCGTGGCATTATTAGATAATAATGTAGCAATTGACATAGTAAATGTAAGAACCGTTTTTCATATTAGACTGAATTGACTACAAGATAATAGTTGTCAGATGATGATATTTTCTATTTATTCTTCTAACTTTACTCAGCTTATTATTTATTTATTTATTTATTTATTTATTTATTTATTTATTTATTTATTTATTTATTTATTTATTTACTGAATTTGGGGCCACACCTGGTGATGCTCAGGGGTTACTCCTGGCTATGCACTCAGAATTTGCTCCTGGCTTGGGGACCATACGGGACATCGCGGGGAATTACAGTCCGTTCTAGGCTAGGTGCAAGGCAAGCAAGCCTTACTACTTGTTCCACAGCTCCGGTCCTACTCTGCTTTATTTTTGTTTTTGTTTTGGGTCACCCAACTGTGCTCAAGGTTTAATTCTTTCTGCATTTTTTTCATCAACCTGCTCTGTTTCCTTGAAGATGACATTTAAGAACCATATCTGTATGTTTTATAGTTTTTATTTCCTGACCTCTGGCTTTTATGTTGGATTGGTAAATGGGGTACATTGTCATGAAACTAGCAGGTAGAAAGAGCGTGAAATCAAGGTTTTTAGCCTTTTCCTTTATTCCCTTCTTGCTAGAAATTGCATTTTTTTCTTTAATGATTGTATCTCCTTTATGAATGATCCTCACTTATGGCTGCTTTAATGCTCCAGTATCTATTTCTGTCTCTTTGCTTCTTTAGATTTGAGAGATGATTTGTTGCTAGTCACAGGGTACTAATACTTCATATTTAAATTCCCCAAAGACACAGATATGCGCTTACTGCAATTCAAATTTCATTTAAAATAAAAGAAACACATGTTTTAATATCTATAGGAAGGATAATTTAATGTTTCTCAAATTAATAAATTTTGTTCTAAGTTCAACATTTCTGGGTTTTGTCTTTCTTTTTCTTTCTTCCCTTCTTTCTTCCTATATTCTTTTCTTTCTTTCTCTTTCTTTCTTTCTTTCTTTCTTTCTTTCTTTCTTTCTTTCTTTCTTTCTTTCTTTCTTTCTTTCTTTCTTTCTTTCTTTCTTTCTTTCTTTCTTTCTTTCTTCTTTCTTTTCCTTCCTTGCTTTCTTTTCCTTCCTTCCTTCCTTCTTTCCTTCCTTCCTTTCTTTCTTTCTTTCTTTCTTTCTTTCTTTCTTTCTTTCTTTCTTTCTTTCTTTCTTTCTTTCTTTCTTTCCTTCCTTCCTTCCTTCCTTCCTTCCTTCCTTCCTTCCTTCCTTCCTTCCTTCCTTCCTTCCTTCCTTCCTTCCTTCCTTCCTTCCTTCCTTCCTTCCTTCCTTCCTTCCTTCCTTCCTTCCTTCCTTCCTTCCTCCTTCCTTCCTTCCTCCCTCCTTCCCTCCCTCCCTCTCTCCTTCCCTCCCTCCCTCTCTCCCTCCCACCCTCCCACCCTCCCTCCCTCCCTCCCTCCCTCCCTCCCTCCCTCCCTCCATCCCTCCTGGATCAAGACTTAGGAATGACTCCTGATGACTCAGAGGATCATATGGGATGGATGCAAGGGGTCAAACCTGGATTGGTTGCAGGCAAAATAAATGCCCTATCCACTTTACTATCTCTCTGGGTTCCTATGAGTCTAAGATTTCTGAGTCATATAATTTATATTCAAATTATATCATAATTCAATTGATGACTTTTAGGCACAAAATATAAAACTTTTGATAAAAAATATATAGGAGCTTCTGATGGACAAAAATTGTAATAGGAATAGGCAAATAAATTAGGTAAAATAGATAAATATATTTTGTAAAGAGAAAGACAAAAATTATGGAGAGATGCTACATTTGCTCTTCAATTACTTGTGACTTCATACTTGTATTTTTTGTTTTTCAACAAATATCTTTCCTTTCATCAAATACCCTATTTGGTACAAAAATATTTTTCACAGCAATATATGCATGATAAATGTTAAGAGCTGAGTTAATTTACTTTAGTGAAGATACTACAGCTGGATCAGCAAATTCAATTGATATATCACTTGATTAGACTGTCCTTGCTTTAGTAAAAAGGTATTAAGATTAAAACATTACCTAAAAGTAGAACATGCCTATTTAGTGTGATTAGAGAGCTTATTAGGCTAGTTTCTAAGACCAGCAGAAGACTTACTGAATCACACTAAATAGGAATTTTCTTTCAAATAAAAGCAGCTTTATCTTGATATGTAGTTGAAATGTTAAGAATTCTTGCCTCAGGGGCTGGAGCGATGGCACAAGTGGTAGGGCTTTTGCCTTGCACACGCTAACCTAGGATGGACTGTGGTCTGATCCCCCAGCATCCCATATGGTATGGTCCCACAAGACAGGAGTGATTTCTTAGTGCAGAGCAAGGAGTAACCCCTGAGCATCTCTGAATGTGACCCAAAAAAGAAAAAAAATAAAAGAATTCTTGCCTCAGAAGTTTTCAACAAATTTTTGGTGACACTAATCACTATAGTTCTCCAGAGGTTACCCATGGTTCTATAATATTTATGTAGAAGTATAGCATTCTAGAAGCTTTTGCTTCATTCTTTTTTTTATCCCAATAACCTTATATCCCTTAGAGAGAAAGTTAGAAGTAAGATTTATGAGGTATTCTTTAGGTATATAGCATCCTCCTTACTTAAGGCGGTCTGAGTCTGTGACATTACTCCAATTTAATTATTATATGAGAAGATTTTTTATTTTGGGGGGGCACCTGATGGTGCTCAGGGATTAATCCTGGTTCTGTGCTCAGAAATTGCTCCTGGCAGACTTGGGGGAAACATATGGGGTGCCGGGAATCAAACGCAGGTCCATCATGGGTCAACCACATGTAGGGCAAACACCCTACTGCTGCGCTATCTCTCTGGTCCCAGTATATAGGAAGATTTATATCAGTGATTCTGGCCAGTTTTTTTTTTACCTTATCAAGGGTTTTGAATTAGGGGTACATCATGTAGATTCTTAGATGCCTGCTTATTCATCTCTGTACTCTCATCAGTGACCTGATATTGATGGTTACTGCCACTAAATTACTACAATTCTGCGGCATGTGTCCTTTCATTGGACAGTTGAGTAAAGTTTCTGAGCTTAAGCCATTCTGTGTTTTGAACATTCCAAATGGAATCATGGTATCCATGTCACTGCGGCATCATCATCAGCCTACATGTTTGACAGAACAGAAAATGGACAGATGGCATTTTTTCAGAGATGTTGGTTTTCTGTTAAATTCCTTCATTGAGTATCATCTAAGTTGTATTGTGGTATATAGGAATATGTTGAAAAGGTCATTCATAGAAAAGAAGTTTTCCTTAAGTTGACATTTTTTTCTATTATTATATGCCAAAGATTTTCTTACATTTCAATTTCAAATGTTGGTTTTATTAAGAATAGAGCTTAATCAACCAAAGAAACACAGAATTAGAATCACTCCAGCTGTTCAAACCAATACATCAAATTTAGGATCTTTTATAAGTAAATTCATATTGATAAATTCTTCTCAATTTAAAATTGTTAGTCTTTTCTCAACCTTCCACCCTTAAAATTGATTTCCATAAAGAACTCCTAGCTTTTTTATGATTAAAAAGTGGTTGCATAATTTTTTTATTATGAGGAAGGTTTTTAATGTCAGATATAATTTTTCAGTTGACGCTTTAGAATCTTGTAACTTGATTCTAGTTACAAGTCTGGTTGCAAGCATAGGAATTTTCCTTACATAACAGCTTTATAAGGAGAGGACATTTTTAAAAATAATATCTTATTTAAACACCTTGATTACAAACATGATTGTGATTGGGTTTCAGTCATGTAAGAGAACACCCCCCATAATCAGTGCAATATTCCCATCACCAATGTCCCAAATATCCCTCCTCCTCACCTCATCCCCTGGCTGTACTCCAGTTAGGCTTTCTATTTCCCTCATACATTCTCATTATTAGGATAATTCGCAATGTAGTTATTTCTCAAACTAAACTCATCACTCTGTGGTGAGGTTCGTGAAGTGAGCTGTAACTTCCAGCCCTCCTCTCTTTTGTCTCTGACAATTATTGCAAGAATGCCCTTCATTTTTCTTAAAACCCATAGATGAGTGGGACCATTCTGTGTCTTTCTAAGAAGGGGACTTTTTTTGGGGGGAGGGTCACACCCGACGGTGCTCAGGGGTTACTCCTGGCTGTCTGCTCAGAAATAGCTCCTGGCAGGCACGGGGGACCATATGGGACACCGGGATTCGAACCAACCACCTTTGGTCCTGGATCGGCTGCTTACAAGGCAAACACCGCTGTGCTATCTTTCTGGGCCAGAAGGGGACTTTTAAGTGATTTATTTTATATTACTTTTTGGAGAGGAGTCATACCTGTCTGGTCTTAAGGTTTTTTCCTGGCTGTGTTTAGCTATCTCTTCATGTGGGGCACAGGGAATCATAAGGAATGCTTGATATTGAACCTGGATCAACCATGTGTATAGTAAGTATCATAAGTAAGTAAGTATTTTACCTGGTACTGTCTCACTAATCCTGGGAACACATTTTTTTTTTCACAATTATAAATAGCCTCATAATTTAGGAGAGAATTGACTGTTATTGACAAGGAATTCTGGTGGATTTTATATTGGAGTAATTTGTGTCTTTTGAATCCTCCAGTGTCTCTATTCCAGAATTATGGGGACATGATATTTTAAAACTATTATTTTTAAAACTATAACTTCTTTTTTTTCTTACCTTCAAATAGAACCACATAACTTGAACTATCCTGTTCTGCCTCACAAATTGAGGGGGGAATAATGGAGGGCACCAAGATCAAACAGGTGTATGAACATTGAGTAGAAATAAAAAATGATCAGACTTAAACACCAAATCCAAACCCAACTACAACAGAATCGATAATCAATCTACAACAGGCTAGACACAGAAGGAACCACTTATACTAGCAGCCCAGGGGGCAAAGGAGGGGCGATATGGGTTGCATGCTGGGAACAGGGGTGGAGAGAAGACAACATTGGTGGTAGGAATGATCTTGATTCAATGTCACTATGTATCTAAAATACTACTGTGAATGATTTGTAATCCACTTTGGTCAAAATAAAAATTATTAATATTAAAAAATTTAAAAATAACTTTAACTCAAATTTTATTATTAATTAATAAATATCTAAGCTATTTTTTGCTATTTTGGTCTTCTATGGTTGTGCACACCACATATATAATTTACATTTACATAATTTCTCTGATTATTAGTATTTGCTTTGCATATTTCTATATTTTAGTTATCCAATAGCCAATGATTTATTTATGCTTTTCACATTGTTCTTTGCCAGTGATCACATATCCTCCAAAGCATTATCTCCAAAAGCACTTTATATAGTAGTGACCAAAGAAGTAATTTAATTGGAAGTTCATCATCATATACCTTCAGCTAGTACATTTTATCTTTTAGCATATTCGTCAACACAAGCCAGAAATGAATTCTGATTGATTAAGCAGAAATGCATTAGGGAATTTACAGAAGTAATGGAATGCCTGGATACCCAAGGAATAAAAAAAAAAACAAAACACCTTAATTCTTTTCCAGTTATGAACTGATGAGAAAAAAACTGCTACTTTTTTTTCCTATGAAAGTAGCATTACTTAACCTAGTAGTCCCTGCTAGATGCTCAGTATATTGTTATGTCTTAAGGGGACCAGAGGAAAAAATAATGTAAAGAGGACTCATGGGATGAAAACAAGGCACTTGTCCAGTAGGATAGAGAAGAGAGAGATGGTGACACAGGAAGGAAACTGGTAGGAGGTGAACTACAGTCAGAAATTGCTTGAGAAATACTGGCTATAAAGGCCATTGACTTCATAAATGCTGTGTTAGTGCAATTAACACACTATCAGTGGGAACAACCCATGGTTTAAACCATCTCCTTGTTGCTACTAAAGCACTAGTCTCTGTCTTCACTCTCTGCTGGAGTAACTATAGAAAAGAAACTCCTCAGAGATCTTTTCTCTTGTTGCTGTTGTCTAAGTTCTTCACAGACTTGAGCCAGGGCCCCCTTGCTAATGTTGCAGAGATCGGATGTTGGGAAAGTGGAACTTTTGAGATGGAAATTTTCCAAATATAGTAAGGTTATTCAAATGATGATAATCAGCAATCCACAGAGGACATTGGATGATTTTCTTCCTTTATCATTTATTTTACTAAATGGTGCACATATAATTATGAAATCAATGTTTCATATCACATTAAGAGATAAACGAGAAGTCTAGAATTTTAATATAATCTATATCAGCAAGTAATCAACTGAATAAAGTACAAATTGATTATATTTTAATTATAAATAAATGGAATTAGGAAGCTTTAAAATATTACCTTATTAGGAATAAAAACTCGTCCTTAAGAATTTTTAGTCTAATGCGGTAGATATATTTATTATGACATATTTAGTTCAATAGGATTTAAAATATATTTAATAAATATAATATAGTACAATTTTTGTATATGAAACAGATATGTTGATATATTAAATTGTAACTTGAGGTATTTAATATTTTAGCATATATTTAAATAGCTCTAGCTTAATTTAATCATTTTTTTTATTAAAGTGCCATGCTCTACAAAGGAACTTATAGTTGAGTTTCAGACATATAATGTTCCAACATCAATCCTATTGCCAATATCCTTAGTCGCATGCTTATGGTGTTTCTAGGTCTATGTCTTAGATGTCTTAGCTATATACATAGCTCTATACCATGGGTGTATTTATTACTTGACCCCTAGATTACCTCTGATCCTAGATTATAGAAAGAAAAAGGACAGGAAAACAATTACACTCCCATTTGCCTCTTTTTATTCCCAGTCTTGATTTCTTTAATTTTCTATCCTTCTTATTTCTATAATCTAGGGCCAGGAATAATCTAAGTATTCCCCTTTGAGACGTTGCATTCCCTCTTCTTACTTTGTATATCACAGATAAGAGAATTCATCTATTATTTGTCTTTATTCTGATGACATAACATGATATCCCCACTTACATCCAATTTGCAGCAAATAACATAATTTTTAAACAGTAAAAGTAAATAGTTTATTTTTTAATATTTTAAATGTTTTTAATATCTTTAAATGGTTTGGTTTTTAATATCCTTAAGTGTTAATATCTTTAAAAATTTAGTTATTTTCTCCTTGGATTCCTTAATAATGCAAACTTTAGTTATTCCTCTAATGTTTCATTTCATTTATTTTTGTTTTTATTATTTTTCTTTCATTCTCTTTTCAAATTGGACAATCTTTGGTCCCTACAAATGTATTCCTTCATCTGTATTTTCAAGTTATTGCTAAATCCTCATTTGTGCTCCTATTTTTGTTTCTGGGAACTTGTTCTATAAACCTAGTAATCTTTCTAAACATTAAAAATATTTGATATTTTGGGGGTGGGATTGTGTTGTCTCTTCAGAATCATTCAGACTTTTAGTTTGATTTTTTTAAATTTAGAACTTTGGGGACCTGGAGTGATAGACAGCACAGCATTAGGGCAATTGCCGTACATGTGGCCAATCCAGGAAGGACCCCAGTTCACTTCCTGGCATCCTATATGGTCCATCGAGCCTGCCAGGAGTGATTTCTGAACGCAGAGCCAGGAGTAACCCCTGAGCGCCACTGTGTGTGATCCCAAACCCCCCCCCAAATAAAAAAAATACTTAGAATTTTGACTACTTGTTATTCTTTACTGTGTTTCTTTATATACAGCATATGAGAAATCATTCTATATCTGCCACTCTCCTTCTGATTTATTTCAGTCAGTATGATATTCTTCAGATTCCTCCATGTAGCAGCAAATTGTGTGGATTTGTCTTTTCCAACAGCCTAGTATAGTAGTAGTCCATTGTGTATATATATGCCATAGTTTTCTTATCCAGTCATTTGTTTTGGATAGTTGGGTTGCTTCTATGCTATTGAGGGAAATGAAAAAAAAAAAACATTGAACTATCACTACACACTAGTGAGGTTGGCACACCTCAAAACAAACAAACAAAAGCAGTTAGTGTTGGTATATATGTGGGGAAAAGTACCCTATGCTGAGAATGTTCTCAATTGTTTTAATGATTTAAAAAATTATGAATATTTCTTAAAAAGAACTCCAATAACCTTAAGAATTGGGCATTCTCATGCTCCAGCAATTCTTACATTTTTTTTCTATTGTTTTTGAGCCACGCTCAGCAGTGGTCAAGGGTTACTCCAGGCTCTGTACTCAGGGATAACTCTTCATGATGCTCAGGGGACCAAATGGCATGCCAAGGATTAAATTTGTGTTGGCTGCATACAAGGTAAGTGCCTTGCCTGCTGTACTATTGCTTCAGTTCCTCTCTAGCAATTCTTTTTTTTTTTTTTTTTGGTTTTTTGGACCACACCCGTTTGATGCTCAGAGGTTATTCCTGGCTATGCTCAGAAATCGCCCCTGGCTTGGGGGGACCATATGGGACACCAGAGTATCGAACCGCCGTTCGTTCCTTGGCTAGCACTTGCAAGGCTTACCTTGCACTTTACCTTGCTAGCATTTGCAAGGCTTACCTTACCTCTAGCACCATGCAATTCTACTTCTTAACATCTTATCCAAGGGTCCCAAAAATATTCAAAAAGATGTTTGCATGCCTATATCAACTTTATTTTTGATTTTCCATTTTTATAACAATCATATTGCTATCCTCTCAGGTATTTAATTTGAAAAACTGCATATCATTCTTTTATCCTCCTCCATATCTCTCAAGTAGATAGTCATTGAATCCTCTTGAGTTTACTTGTTAAATTGCTCTTAAGTGTCTTATAGCTATTTTCTTATCCTTATGCTACTTTATATGGTCAAGTCATCTTTTTTATCTTAGGGTCTTATGTTTAAGGAAATTATTTTTTCCTGGATGCCTCTATTGAAATCGTAAATTTCAAGGTGCATCAGAGTTTTTTTGTTTATTTAAGGAAGAAGAGACATACCAGCACAATTAGATAAAACCAAATATAAGTAGAGGGTACTAGTGTACTAGGAATATTGCACCAGTAAAGGGGGTGTCCTTTTATATAACTTAAACCCAACTACAAACATATTTGTAGTAATGGTGCTTAAATAAAGATATTTTAAAAAAAGAAAATGGGTTGGGAGAATATAGAGGGTTCTATACTGAAAAAGTTTTCAACATCAAAATGGAGAGTTTGACTACTATACAGTGATATCATTATGGTTATTCATTGATGCCTTAAACTAGATATATATCTTCAGACTTTAAAATTTAAAGGAATAAATATTTAAGACAGCCAATTTGAGCTACTTTACATGGCAGCATTTGCAAATCACTGCTTCCAAATAAAATCTTAAGCTCCTTAAAGGTTTTGAAAAATTATTTAAAAACAGGGGGGGGGTTGGAGTGGTGGCACAAGCAGTAAGGCCTTGCCCGTGCTAGCAAGTCAGCACAATCCCCTGGTTTCCCATATGGATATGGTCCCCCAAGCCAGGAGTGATTTCTGAGCACATAACCAGGAGTAACCCCTGAGTGTTACTGAAAACCAAAAAACAAAACAAAACAAAAAACAAAAAAAAGTTATAGCTTTTCAATCAGGTAGATATTTTAATTAGATCTGTTGACTTTGCTGTTTAGAACAGAAGACACGGAATGGACACTGATATTGGCATCAAGCTCAATTGAAATGAGACTATTGATAACATTGACAAGTAGGAATTTAACAGATTCTTTTCTTTGGGGAATTGAAGTTATGGTTTTAGAAGTCTTTGTTGTTCACTAGACTATTATTCCCTGCAGTAAAGAGTATGATAAAATTTTATTAAAAAATTTATTTATTGATCAATTCACTAATTTATTGGTTTCTGAGCCACACCCAGAGGAGCTCAGGAGTCATTCCTGGCTCTGTATTCAGAAATCTCCCCTGGCAGTATGGGGCACCATATGAGATGCCGGAAATCAAACTGGGTCCCTCTTGGGTCAGCCACACAAGGCAAATGACCGACTGCTGTGCTATCTCTCCACCCCTGATAAGATTTCTTAAGTTCAGGCAAGTAATGGAAATAAAGCCATATTTGAGATTTGCATCCTGTCAGAATTAAGGCAAACAGTTATGGAGCTACTGCACTTTTTGGGATGGGGGCATATTAGCAGTATACAAGCTATACTCAAATATTTGCCAACACGACACTTTTAACTAGTGAAATTTTTATAAATATAATTATACTAATAGGTGTTTCTTTGGAAGAATTTATTTTGTAATGGTTATTTGTGGAGTTTCCTGCACGGGATTGTTTCTCTTAATTGTATTAGTTCTGTACCTGGAATGGATGGGTCAGCCACAGGGTTGTCACATAAAAAATCAGACAAGAGTCATGGGAGAAGATACATGGGGTCAAAGACATCCTCTGTAGTGTCATTCCTGTTAATGAATCCATATCCATTCTGATCATTGAACCATTTAAGAGTAGCCATGACTTGCATTGTCAGCATGGGCTTAACTATCTCTGCATTGCTCATTCCACTATGTCTAGTACCAGCCTGAGGAAAGTCCTTTGAGTGCGAACTCTTCGCTACTATATCTTGCACATATTTGTCAGACATCACTAATGCAATCTTCCAAATCTTGCTAGGTCTACTGCCAGTTCTGAAAGTCTTTTGAGTAAGAACCCTTCTCCTCTTAAAACATGTGCATGGGAGAATTTTTAATAGACATGCTACTTTCAGTTTGTTGTGAAAAAAGTTGATAAATACCCCAGAAGAACGTAATGCAATTTAGTGGGGGGTGGGGGTTATATATGTCAACACTCTGGTAGGAAGCATGAGATATTTCATGCAGCATGAGGGGGTTGACATGGTGATACATGTTTTTTTTTAATTTACTCAGTACCCCAGAAAACTTGTTACCCCACTTACTGTTTTGTGAACTCTGTTTTAGGGACCCTGTTCAGGTGCAATTGTGCTTCATCCTCCAACAGTTTTCTCATATTTGTTTCAACCCCAGAATGGTCAGGTCAGCTGCAAGGGCATCACACAAGAAACATGGAGTTATGTAAGAAAGTGCTTAGGGCCCAGGGGTTGAGCAGCCTCTTGGATTGAACTGAGCTGCCTCTGCAGTCTGCTTACTTCTTCCTGTTGATCCTAACCCCCATACATCCCTGCTGTCTTTATTAGCCAAAGTTAACAGAACAAAGGTAACTCACTTGAATGTGAAGATGTTAAGGGTACTTAGGTTAATTAAACCTAAATGATTCCCTAAACAAGCCTAGTTGGGATTTTTATAACTCAAAAGAGAAAAGCAGGGAATCTAGGAATCAGATTCAGGTGTCTACAGTTTTTAGTGAGTCTTGAATATTCATTATCTATGTCATTTTTTCCCCGGAAATTTATTATTGTTTGCCAACATCTAGGTTCTCCTTTTTATCTTCTTGATATATAATTTCTCCCTATGTAATATAGATGTTAATATATTATTGATTTTAGGTGTCACATTGATCTCTTACCAGTTAATATTATCTGTGGTGATACTTGTTGAAAAGGCAACTCCATTTCTTTTAAAAAATTTTAAGTTATACTTAAAACTCTTATTAACATATATTAGTCACTATATATTTATATTCTATTATTATTTATTAAATTTGAGTTTACATTCATGTTCAGATATGTGTTGCATCTGAAAATCACTTTAAGTTGTGATATATTTACTTGTGCTACATTTTTAACATGGTATGGCTCAAAAGCCCCAACCCAATTAAAAAATGGCCATAAAGGATAAGCAAAATTTTCAAAGTAATGAAAAAAGATTATCTAATGAAGTTCAACATGGATAAAAATAAGTAGAAAGAAAAATATAAGATTTAACCCTGAATTGTTTGTGCATATTGCAGTCCACTTATAAGTCTAGAGTTATAATTTTACTTATAAGTAAAATTCATTTTACATATCTCTTCAGTTATCAAGATTGGCCAATTACAAAATGGATGCATTATGTCTACACATTTCCTCTTCTCTCCTTCCTATAATGTAATCTCAAAAAAAACCATAAACTATTAGACAACTTGTTCTGAATGTGCTTTTCATTCTCAATTATGAGTTAATTTTTTTATCTATGTAGTATTGTTTTAGGAAAATCTAATAATCATAGGAACATAGTACCTACTCAGAATCTCTCTTGGCAAGATCTTGATTGGAAAAAGGATAGTTTTCCAAGAGGAAATGTATCTGTGAGAAGCAGCTTATAAAAGAGGAAAATATTTTTTACTTTCCTTGTGTCTAGAATTGAAAAGATTCTAGAGCTATTGAGAATGAAGAATTTGGAGAACAAAATATTTAAATATACTGTATGTTTTAAGTGGACATTTATATATCTTAGTATTTTCAGTACACAGTGAAAGGGATAAAATCACCTCTGCTGGAAATAAGGAAATCTTTGTTCAAATTGGCAAAAGGGCAGTTATGATTGTTAAATTTTGGGACAAGGGGCTGAAGTGGTGGTGCAAATGGTAGGGCATTTGCCTTGCATTCGATAACCTATGATGGGCCACAGTTTGATCCCCCATCATCCCAGGAGCGATTTCTGAGCACTTAATCAGGAGTAACCCTAGAGTGTCACCAGGTGTGGCCCCCCATAAAAAAATAAATTCTGGGACTATGATTAGATGCATCCTATCTGTGAAAAGCTCTAATTGTAGCACACAATTAGTTTCTGTTAAAAGCACTGAGAAGTTTTTATCTTTGAAAATTTGTGAAGTAACTCAGAATAGTGCCCCAGGTCAAATGCTGTTAGCATCCAAAGATGAACTTCATGTGCTGTTTCCTTCTGCCTTGAGTTGTTCCTCAGTTTACCTTTGTGCAGTCCAATTTATAGATAAACTTTTGATGACTAAAAGCATAACACCTCTAATAATTATATTATAAAATGGAGGAGAGAGAGCCGGAGTGGTGGTACAAGCCATAAGGCGTCTTCCTTGTGCATGCTAGCCTAGGATGGACAGCGGTTTGATCCCCTGGTGTCCCATATGGTCCCCCAAGCCAGGAACGATTTCTGAGCACATAGCCAGGAGTGATCCCTGAGCGTCACTGGGTGTGGCCCAACCCCCCCCCCCACAAAAAAGGAGGAGAGATATTAAACCTATCAAAAGGAAGACTTACATCACCTTAATTCATATCTACAAATTGAAGTTACTTAGTACAATGCTGAACTTTCCTTAAACCTCATAGCAGTCACTTTTTTTTTTTTTTTTTTGGTTTTTGGGTCACATCCTGCAGCGCTCAGGGGTTACTCCTGCTTTACACTCAGAAATCGCTCCTGGCAGTTTTGGGGGGCCATATGGGATGCCGGAATTCGAACCACCATCCTTCTGCATGTAAGGCAAACAGCCCACCTCCATGCTACCTCTCAGGCCCCTATGGCAGTCACTTTTTAATTTGAAAATTAATTAGCCTTTATGGGACTACTCTAGCTATAACTCAAGAAGAGTACATAGGTGTCTTTATTTTATAACTCAAAGTTACCATATTTTCTGGTGTATAAGATGACTGGGAATATAAGATGACCCCCTACTTTTCCTGTTAAATATAAAGTTTGGGGGCCGGAGAGATAGCATGGAGGTAATGCATTTGTCTTTTATACAGAAGTGTGGTGGTTAGAATCCCGGCATCCCATGTGGTCCCCCTGTGCCTGCCAGGGGCGATTTCTGAGCACTGCTGGGTGTGATCCAAAAACCAACATATATATATATATATGTATATATATACATATATATATATATATATGTTTGGTCTATATTTGCTGTATAAGAATACCTCTCACCCGGTGATGCTCAGGGGTTACTCCTGGCTATGTGCTCAGAAATCGCCTATATGGGACGCTGGGGAATCAAACTGAGGTCTGTCCTAGGCTAGCACGGGCAAGGCAGAAGTCTTTATCACTTGCACCACCACTCCAACCCCAAGACTACTTCTCTTTTAACGCACACCAAATGGAAATTAAAAATCATAATAGAAAAATACCATGACCAAACAGTTATAAGATCACTAAGTAATAAACTAAACACAGAGGGGGCCACTCAACCTAGAAGCCCCTGGGGTGAGGGTAGAGGATAGGTGAGGCAGGATGGGAACGGAGGTGGAGGGAGGACAATTCGGTGATGGGAATTCCCCTGATTCAATGTTAACATGTACCTGGAATATTACTGTGAACGATATGTAAGCCACTATGATTAAAATAAAAATTATATTAAAAATAAAAAATAGTAGAACCCTCAAAGGTTAACAGTATGTTTAATAATGCTAGACTTTGGAGTGCCAACAACCTTTTTACATTTGTCATTTGTAGTAAGTGACTGTGATTTTTTAATTGTGATCTACATTGAGAGCAGGGAGAGGGGGGCTCCTCCAACAGCAGCTGGCTGGGGTACAGTGGTTACTAGGACAGCTAGAAGGAGACAGAGCGCCTCCTCTGTGTCCCATAAAAGCTGAACAGAGGACTGACTGAGCACAGGAAAGCCGCATACCTAGTGGCTGGATAAGATGCAGCGCTTGGTAACTCAGCTCCTCTGTGTGCCCTGAAAGATGAATCAGGACAAGCAGAGGACTGAGTGATGACGCATGGCTGGATGGGATGCGCCATAAGAGGGGTTGGATCACTTGTCTCTGAAACTGAAGTTTCAGCATGCTCTATACCAGCATGTAAGACGACCCCCAACTTTTAAGTTTTTTATGGGTTAAGAAGTCATCTTACATGCCAGAAAATATTGTTCTTATGAAAAGTAATGCTCTCTGGAGTTAGGTGTAAGTGTATTCCCTCTTAGATGATTTTCATCCTATTTTTTCTCTTCAAAGTGAGTAAAATACTTTCCTATGCTTTGAGATAATATAAGGCTAAAGAAAATTATAGTTTGTAATTAAAGTGGTGCTGGTACAAAATGTTAGGTACTCTTTGATATTGAGACTTATAGTTTATAAAATATTGTGTCTGAATTTTAAGATCAGTGGTATAGAAAAACTAAATCTGAGAAACATGAGGAGAGATGGAAATATTTTTATGAAATACTGGATGACCTTTGAATATAAATTTTATTTTAAGAGTTCATTTGAACTTTAGGTTTTTTTACATACACAATTATATTCTATTTTATTATGTGGATTTTAAAACAGTCAATTCTCTATATTTTAAAGTGATAAGTTCATTTAATATTTAAAGCGGTTTATTAATTGGGTAAATATTTAACAAACTTAAAATATATCTAAAACACATTTTTGTGTTGATCTATAACTAAAATATTTTTAAAACAGTATTAAACCATTTTAAAAATCAATGCACCAGTTGTTTAAACTTGAAATCAAGTCTTGGGTATAATGAAGAATATATTTTATTTTGTCTCATCTTGTCTTTATAGTATTTTTCTCTTTTTATTTTTCATTTGGATACTGCCATCATTCTAGTTAAAAATATATCTTATCAAGAACACATTAAAATTTTAAAGATGTTGAGTCCGTGATTGTACTAAACCTAGTTATGTGAGAAGCTTCTTTTGTTTTTCCTTTTTGAGCTACAACTAAGAGGATATCTATAAGTAAACAAAGGCTTGTGTATTCAATCAGTGAGAATTTCAGATAATCACTTATCTGTGTATCTGGTGATGGGTAGATTGGGGCTAGTGAAGGT